>NC_081412.1:430058230-430358230 GCF_030272615.1 Cryptomeria japonica | reverse complement strand
TGTGTATCTTCTAGGATATTTTCAAATACGATTGATTTTCTTTGGTTTTGAACAATAAAAACACATAAGTAAGACTAATCTATTGTCAAGGGTCATTAATAATACCACAAATCACATCTTGGAATTTCCTTAAGCTCAAACAACCTTTTCACACCCGATTGCACCCATTTTTTTCCTTTTTCCATAAGTTGAACCAAAGAGAATTTCTTCTCAATTGGATCATTTTCTTGGGAGCCTTATGGTGAGTGCCTTGGGGGCTGATTCTTCCCCACCCTTGCACTGTGATATTACAATGTTTGGATAACTGACTCAGCTTGGATTTGTTGGCATTTGCATAAAGATTATATTAATGATATGTTATGTTGTCATTGATGTCAATTGAACCAGTAATGATATTGCTGATATTGTTGTTATTGTTGATATTGTCTTGTAATCGGTAGGAAGAATGTTGTGAAGGATATTATAAACCAGTATGTATGTTTGTGAGTTGAACTAGTAACTGGTGTAAAAGGTTAAACCCTTCTATGTATTGTAACCGGTAAACCCTACCATTTGTTTTTGTTAAACCCTAACTGATTAAGGTTGTTGAATTGGTTATGTTGGTTTATGATCTGATGTTGAGTGGTAATGATGGTGACATGTATGGTCATTGTATGAAGACAAGTTCAAATGTCTTGGCAAGTTTATTTTTTTTGTCTAGGGAGTAAGAAAAGTGTATTGCATCTAATGCAAACAACGTGATGAGTTACTGAGCTCGATGATGCGGTAATCAAGGAGTGGTTGAGGTTTTATTGATCGATGTGTAGAGATTGTTATGTAATCCAATGGTCAAACTTGTACCGATTTGTTTGTAATCTCGATGAGAGGATTATATTTTTGTTGTGTTACTGACCTAATTGATTTGTATTTAAGGTCGATGAAGTTGTTTTGTTTAGTGTTGGCAAGAATTGGCTTAAATCAGTTGAGTGTGTGGTTGCTGAACCAGATAACGAGTCTGCAGTTTGAGTAAAGGAAGATAGAAGCTTAAATGGATCTGATCAAGACAATGTAGTTCTATTTAGACAAATCATGAAAACTCTTGTTTTTTTCTAACAATTACAACAAAATTGAAATCCTGTAACCGGGTAAGCTCTAACAAGCTTGGTTACTTATTAAATCCTCTAACAAGGTGGTCCATTAGATTGGATTTTCAAATCCTCTACTGAGGTTACTTGTTACAAGGTATTTGCTTCTAACAAGGCATTTTTAGTCAATCCCTTAACTGGGTGATTCCTAACAGGATCGGTTCTTAATAGAACTTATGTAAAAGCTTTAATAGGCTTGGCTCCTACCAGGGCGAACTTCAAAAGAGTTCAGATATTATCTTGTGAGTCCCATCTCACCGTGGTTTTTACCTATTTGGGTTTTCCACGTATAAATACTGGTGTCATGTGGTGAATTTTTTTGTGGTTATGATCTTTTGGTTGATTTGATTAACTACTTAACTATTTCTGATAAGGCATGATAACCAGAAACATTGATGAATGAAGTATGTTGACATATGATAAAGCATCTGGATGTTTACAAGTTAAATATTTTTTACTACTAAGTTGTTGTAATAGTCAACTAGTATTCTTATGAGTATTGATCTTGACAGTGGTATTTCATTGATAAGTTTACTTTGTGTGATTGAGAATGAGTTTTGGAAAGTTCTTATCAATTTTTCTATTTACCTATTCACCCCCCTCTCAGTAATCTACTGGATACTTATTCTTTCATCATACCATCAAGATTCTACACTTAAAGTTCGTATTAAGGGTTATGTTTAGTATGTCAACGATACTCCCTCAAGAGGCCTCCCAACCTTTAAAACAAAGACTTTACATATCTCAAGGATGCTAGGAGAGGGATATCAATGAACACTAGTGTTGGATATGACTTTCATTACAATCCACATTTGATTATAGTGGGTTAGAATGATTGGGGTTAGCCATTCCCACTTAGTGTTGGACATTGCTACTACTAGGATATGTTGTTGTCATTGATGTCAACATATTCTTTCTCTGGTGATTGCAGATTGGTTTATTGGGATTATGGTTTGGTGTATGGAGTATTTATAGTATCACTATATTCTTCTATATTGGATTTGGTAATCCGGGAAGCTTAATTGATCATAGCATATGATCTGGTTTTGCAGTTTGCTTATCTAATCGGTGCTTTGCAGAGTTCAGTATTTTCTTCAGTACATTCCACTGTGATTAGATTTTGAGCTATTTTTTTGGGAGATTGTTTGGGATGGTCTTGTGTATCTTCAGTTTATATGGTTCATGATTTTGTGCTCTACAAGTTATCTTTCTTCATGATAGTTGTTGATGTTTTAGTGTTCTTGAAGTTCAGATGTTGATCAATGAAGATTGATAAGTGGTGTTGGTGCAACTGTTGTTGATGATTCTAACATGCTTGCTGGTGTTTCCTAATTGTGTCCCATTTGTTTTGGTGATCCACATTGATCGTTGCATAAGTTCTTATTGATTTTGGTGAATCGGTGATGTTCTTCATATTATGTTGTTTTCCTGGTGATGTAGCACGTTGTAGTTGATCTTGGTGTGATTTCCGGTGATGTTGCCTATTTGGAGATTTGATTTAGGTCCATGTTATGTCTTTTATATCATTATATTATTCTAGTGGTTGATATTTGTATCATGTGATATAATTTTGTAATTGTGAGTTGAGGTTTTAGCCAACCTTGTTATCAAGGTTGATGAATTGTATAAATAGGTGATGTTGTCATGTAATTTAGGTATCGAGGTTGTGTCTAAATTATCAGAGAGTGGTGTGTGTGTGAACAAGTAATTTATCCTTCGACATTGTGATCGTACAGAGATTGGTGTTGCAGAGTAGACATTGTTCTTAATTGAGACTGTCATCAGACATTTAGAGATGCTATTATTGTAGTTCATTCCTTTTAGATTGTAGTCTGAACCTTGTTGTAAGTTAGTGAGACTTCCCTGAGGGTTGTATCCTTCCATGTCATTCTTTGTTGAGCAGTGAGCTATAGTTAGTGTGCCTGGATGTATATGCATTCCCCATTGTAATATTTTTACATACTACTGTAGAGTATCATCTTATTGTGTGTAGATTCCCACCATGTATTTTCCCTTAACTGGGGTTTCCACGTCAAAATCCTAGTGTTGTGTGTTGTTCTATCAATTTGCTTATCTTTGTTATTGCTGTAGTTTATCACATCTATATTTATGATTAAGTTTGTATATCTGGTGAAAAATGATTCACCCCCCTCTCAGTTTTCCTTCTTTATTGTTTCCTAATAATTGGTATCAGAGCTAGATCCTTCAGAAGAAGCTTAACTGCTTGAGGAGATCTGGGATGGCAACTTGAACTGGAGGTGTTTTCTTTAAGAGGGAGAGTCCGAGATTTTATGGAAGTAACTATGCTATATGGAAGAAATGTTATTATGCTGCTGATGAAGGTGTTAGAAATGATGAATCAGAAGGAGATGAAGTTGTATTTCTTGCTATTAAAGAAGATGGACCAGGACCTATTGATTCCACTAGTTGTACTATTGAGGAAAAAGCTTTAGCTACTAAAGTTGAGTAAAAATATGAATGGGTGATTGACAATGGTTGTTCACATTATATGACCGGTGATAAAAGAAAATTTGTTAGTATAGAAAGGTATGATGGTGGAATAATGAGATTTGGAGATAACAAAGCCTGTGTGATCCATGGTAGAGGTTGTATATCCTTTGATGGTAAGAATAATACTGGTGATATTCTCTATGTTGAAGGTTTGAAGCATAATCTTTTAAGTGTTGGATAGATGGTTGAAAAAGGTTATGATTTACAATTAAAGAATGGTAAATGAAAAATCCTAAATGCATCCGGTATAGAGATTACATCTAGAAATTGTTAGGATAATCGGTGAACAATTGAGAGGGGAGGGGGGTGAATCAGTTGTTAATAGATTATAACTTTTAATCCACAATACAACCTTAAACAAACCAAGTACCAATAAAGCACAAATAGATGCCGGTAGAAATAGATACCGGTAAACAATACAACTTAGCAATTAACCAAATAATTAATGCAAAGCAATCATACAATATAACACAATGATTTATATGTAGAAAACTTGGAAAGGGAAAAGCCACAATGGGAAGCCTACCCACAGTCAGATGATACTTCTGCAAAAAGTATGTGTTACAATGAGGGGAATGCACTTGTAGGAAGGCACACTTCCTAGAGCGTACTACTCATTACAAAAGAGTCTCATTGACCACAGAGAGGCTACAACCTTCTCAAGATAAATGGACAACAATCCAATAGAGTGAATTGCTGGAAATAAAATCTAATATGCCTGATTATAGTCTTAGTTAAGCTCAATGTTGGAGGACTAAATCCTCTTCTGAAACCAATCCGATCACCAATGACCAATCAACTTCTCTACCTGAATGATATTACAATATTCACACATTACATTCCTTGACCATGACCTTTTCAATAACCATGATACTTTACAAAGAGTTTCTACTTCTTATTTATACAAACCCTAAGGCCTAAACCAATTAGGTCAGCCACCTAAATATATTACAATAATATCATTACATAATTCCTTATTAAAATGATATGCCATGTTGGTTTAAGACCGAAACAATAATAACAAATCCATAAAACATCTTGAATCATCTAGGTAACGTGTAGAGTACACTCTAGCATGATATCGGTCTATAACCTAGATAGGTACCAGACCTATTTTGGGTCCACCATGCCAGAACAATGTCTTCAAGCAATTGAAGCATGATCAATGAACTTCTTTAGCATCCTGAAGTCCTCAAAGAAGCTGCACCAACACCAATTTTGCATCCTGTCATGATTCCTCAATGAAAGCTCTGCCAGTAAATCCTAAAACCAGTGTTGGTAAGGGTTTACCAATGTGTATGATGACATCCAATTATCAGGCCAATACCAACTGACCAAAACATGCTTAAACATGAAATCCAACATACTTTATTGATCCAAACATGCCGGAAGTGCCAACTAGATAATATCTTCTATCGGTAACACTAGATCTTATACCGGTAACCTGTCTGCCGGTAACCATCCATATCAGTCAATGTAAATCTGTCTATCGGTAACATCTAGTGTTGACATCAATGGCAAAACATCAATGCCACACATATCCATAGTGCCAACAATCTCCCCCTTTGGCATTGATGGCAGCACTAGATGTGAAAAATATCTAGGTACCAAGAAAATGCCAAACAAATCTCCCCCTGTGGAAGACAACGAACAATCAATAGCTCTCCCCCAGTGAATGATATCTCTGTAAGGATCTGAAAAAATCTCTCTCCCCAATGTATACAACTTTTGTGTTATTTTCACATCAATATCTCTCCCCCTTTGACATCAATACCAGAAACCTGACAAAAATATCAAAGCAATGATATAAACCTCTAAATCTCAAAGCTGAGGTATACATGAAGACATCATCTGAAGGTGAAGTTAGGTTTTTGTAGAAGCATATCAGCATTACATCGATACTGAATTCAGCATATGAAGATGTGATTTTGTATAGTACATTCTTATTGGATTTAACCATCCAACTGTAGTCAGTGTGACTCCTGTTTCTGATTGAGCAGTGAGCTCTAGGCTATTGGCCTTTCTGCATGTGCAGACCCCTCTTTGTACTCTTACTATCTGGAGTAGTATCATCTGATTGTGGGTAAGGTTTCCCACTATGGTTTTTCCCCTTACAGGGTTTCCATGTATAAATATTGGTGTCATGTGTTGTGGATGACTTTTTTGTTTATGTTTCATGCATTAATTCTTACTGATATGGCAATTTACTGTTAACATTGTCTACTGGCATACTTAACTGGTTTATCAGTATTAAGCATTAAGTTGGTTAATAAGTTTTTGGTTTGAATTTATTTAACAACTGATTCACCCACCCCCCCTCTCAGTTATCTCCGGGACCTAACAAGCTCCACGAGAAGTACTTTTCCTGTCATTAGAATCACCTACCCAATTCGAGTCAGTATATGCACATAAAGTGAAACCATCATTTCTGGAATACCATAAGCAATATTCTGTTGTTCCTTGCAAATACCAAAATATCCTCTTTACAACACATTCAAGATTTTCTTTAGGATTACTTTGATATCTTGAAATAATACTTACTACATTTATAATATTAGGTCTAGTCCAAGCTAGATATAACTGACCACCAATCATAGATTTATATCTTGTCAGATTTACCGGTGAAGAAGTATCCTTGATAGGTAATTTCTCAACTGTAGCCATAGGAGTACTTATCGGTTTGGAATTCTCCATACCAAACTTTTTCAACAATTCCCTCAGATACTTAGTTTGACTGATAAAAATGCCTTTGTCAGTTTGAGTGATCTGCAAACCTAAGAAAAATTTCATCTCACCAATCATGGACATTTCAAATTCATTTTTCATGTTGCTAGCAAATTCCATGCACAGTTTATCTTCTCCTCCAAAAATGATATCATCAACAAAGACTTCAATAATCAAAATATCATTATCAGTGATCTTATAATATAGATTACTATCAGCACTGCCTTTAGTAAAACCAAGCTTCAAAATATATTTATCCAACCTTGCATACCAAGCTCTAGGAGCCTATTTCAAATCATATAAAGCTTTCTTCAATCTGCAAACCATGTCTTTGTCATCTATCAATGAAAATCCATCAGGTTTCTTAATGTAAACTTCTTCCTCAAGCTCACCATTCAAAAATGCACATTTGACATCCATTTGATAAACCTTATAGTTTTTATAAGCTACATAGGCAATACATAGTTTAACAACTTCAATTCTAGCTACAGGTACAAATGTCTCACAGTAATAAATTCCTTCCATTTGAGAGTATCCTTTACAAACCAATCTAGCCTTGTTCCTTATAACTTGACCATCCTCATTCAGTTTATTTCTAAAAACCCATTTAGTTCCAATAACATTCTTATTTTTGTTGGTATTTTGGATATGTTGATATGGTTTTGTCATTGATGTCAACACTTATCAACTCAGGCACTTGGAGAATTGGCAATGTTCACTGGCAAGCAAGTGACTTATGCACAGTCACCGGTATCTTGTTCAACGGCATGATATATTGTTCACTGACACTTGGAATGACATGGAAAACACTTGGTTATGCCGAAGACATCTTTTGGACACTTTGTCTTGGAGATTTGTTCATTGGTATATTCATGTTTGCATATTTGTTGTTACCAGAAAATAGGTCCAGGATAAGCACCGACAGGCTTATCTATTCCAGATCAGCACAACATGCTATGGAGATGATTTATTAATGTTGTAAATGCATTAAGCCGACATGTTGAATCAGATATTGCATCGGTTATTGTTTTACTTGTAAATTGTTTTATTGTAATATCTTTTGTAAAGCCGACCTATACATTTTGGTGCTAGGCTTTAGTATATATGTAAGATCTTATTTGTAAGATTGATATGCGATTGGAAAAAAGGATTGTAATAAGATATATGTGAGAATAAGCAGAGCTATACATGCAGACATCATTTGAAGGTAGAAGGAAGGTTTTGTGAAGACATATCAGAACTACACCGGTACTGAATCCAGCATATGAAGATGCTATTTTGAGAAATACATCATTATTGGATCTAACCATCCAATTGTAGTCAGTGTGACTCCTATTTGTGTTTGAGCAGTGAGCTCTAGGCGCTTGGCCTTTCTGCATGTACAAACCCCCTATTGTATACACATACTATCTGTAGTAGTACCATCTGATTGTGGGTAAGGTTTCCCACCGTGGTTTTTCCCCTTACAAGGTTTCGATGTACAAATAATGGTGTTATGTGTTGTGGATGTTATTGTCTTTCTATTTCATGTATTAATCTTTATCGATACTGCAATTAACTGATAAACTATCTACCGTAATTAACTTTAGTTTACCGGTATTAAGAATTGAGTTTTGGTTAAGTTTTTTTTGGTTTAAATTTATTTGACAACTAATTCACCCCCCCTCCCCCTCTCAGTTGTCTCTGGGACCTAACAATTAGTATCAAAGCCTAGTCCTCTTTTTGCAGAAGTTTAACAGCTTGAGGAGATCCAATATCTTTTAACTATTTCAGGAAGGACAATCCTAAACTTGATGGAACCAACTATGGCATATGGAAGATCAAGATGGAGACACATCTAAATTACATTGGAAAGGACATCTAAAAAGTTACAAAGAATGGCTATAGTGCTCCTACTCCTGATCAGTTTAATCCACCAAACTTAGGAAAAGATGAAGAAAATGATTGCAAAGCAAGAGAAGCACTTTTTAGCGCACTATCAGATCAACAAATCATGGGATTATCAGATAGATCTACTGCTAAAACTATTTGGGACCATTTGGAAACATTGAATGAAGGAGATTCCACAGTCAAAATTGCAAAACTTGAAAGCTTTCGAGTCAGGTATGAAAATCTGAAAATGGAAGAAGATGAAATAATTTCTGCTTTTATGGAAAGAGTAAATGAAATTGTTTTGGGTATTAAAAGTTGTGGAGGAACCTTAAGTGAAGATGAAATTGTTTCAAAAGTTTTAAGAGGATTTCCATCGGCATATAAAATGAAAGTTACTTCTATAAATGAGTTAAGAACAATGCCTAATACATCAGTAACTAGAGACACATTGATTGGAAAACTTTCAGCTTTTGAAATTGAGGAATTTGGTCCTGTTGCTACCATAAAGACAAATTTAGCTTTTAAGGCATCAACATCATCTACATCATCATTTGACAAGTCTGATTGGAATGCCTTTTATGCAAGAGAACTTGAAGAAAGCAGGAGAGAAAATGAAGAACTTTAAGAACTGGAAGCACTATTCGTAAGAAAAATGCCTAAAGGTCCTGTTGGAAGTAAGTATGAAGGTAAAGCACCCTTTAAATGTTTTAACTATAATAAGATTGGTCATATGGATTCAAGATGCCCTGATAGACATGGAAGATTGAAAGAAGAAGCTAGAAGAACATACAAGCCTAACCCTAAGTATCAGAGATACAGATTTAAGAAGAATAAAGACAAGTCTTGTTATCTTGCTGATGAAGGAGTAACTGATGATTCTGATGAGGATCCAACCGACAATGGATGGGTCTTTGTTGCTATAACAGAAGATCAATCGACACCTACTGTTCAACCAGTAAAGCAGGCCTTGGCAGCTAAAATTGAAGTTAAGGATGAGTGAATCATTGATTCAGAATGTTCACATCATATGACTCGTGATAAAAGTAAATTATTAACTTTTCAGGAATATAATGGAGGTCTAGTAAGATTTGGAGATGATAAAGCTTGTTTGATCAAAGGAAAAGGTACTATATCTCTTGATGGTAAGCATAATACTGACAATGTTTACTATGTTGAAGGTTTAAAGCATAATCTTTTGAGTGTTGGTCAATTAGTTGAAAAAGGATTTCGGTTACAATTCAAGAATGGGAAATGCAAAATTATGAACAGAATTGGTTTGGAAATTGCAACCGGTAATCAAACTAGAGGTAATATCTTTCATTTGAATAACAATGAAAAGACATGCTTGATTGCACATATTGATGAAAGTTGGCTATGGCATAAGAGACTCTGTCATGTAAATTTTGATTACATTGTGAAAATCAGTACAACTAAAGCAGTTAGAGATTTACCTAAGATTGTTAAACCTCACAATCCGGTATGTAAGGAATGTCAATTTGGAAAAAAAGTTAGAGCATCTTTTAAAAGTATTCCAGAAAAATCCAATAATGCTCTTGACTTAATTCATACTGATTTATGTGGTCCAACTAGAACTAAAAGCTTACAAGGTGATAGATATTTTGTGCTAATCATTGATGACTATTCTAGAATGTGTTGGGTTACTTTTCTCAAAGAAAAATCAGAAACACTCAGGAAATTCAAGCTATTCAAGGTGATGGTAGAAAATGAAACCGGCAAGAAAATCAAATGTCTGAGATCAAATCAAGGAGGTGAATTCACATCTAAGGAATTTAATACATTCTATGAAGTAAATGGAATCAAAAGACAGTTATCAGCACCCTCAACACCACAGCAGAATGGAGTTGTAGAAAGGAAAAATAGAACTATCTTGGATGCAGCTAGAAGTATGTTATCAGAAGAAAATATACATGTATATTGGAGAGAGGTAGTAAGCACATCAGTCTACATATTCAACAAAGTTCACATCAAAGGAGAAATTGGTAAGACCCCTCATGAACTATGGTTTGGTATTACTCCTAGTCTTAAATATTTTAGAATATTTGGAAGTAAATGCTATATTAGGAGAGATGAGTATATTGGCAAATTTGATCCTAGAGGTGATAAAGGAATATTTCTTGGTTATTCATCTAAGAGCAAGGCATATAGATGTTTTAACAAGAGATTGCAGAAAATTGTTGAGAGTACAAATGTGAAAATTGATGAACAGTTTAGAAGAACTTCAAGGTATATAGACTCTGAACCGGCATCAGAGATACTGACAAATGAACCTACATTGAACACACCGGTATAGAATGAAGATCCAGTTACACCGGCATTATCTGAAAATTCCACTATAACTGAAGAACAACAACAAACAAAGACATCCCAGTATGTAAGATTGAACCACTCTGAAGATCAGATAATTGGGAACAAATATCAAGGAGTTATGACAAGAGGAAGACTGACAAATGAAGAGGTATGTCTTATTTCTCAAATTGAACCAGTATCAATTAATGAGGCATGTGAAGATAAACACTGGATTAAAGCTATGGAAGAAGAATTAGAACAAATTGAAAAGAATAACATATGGACATTAGTTCCTCGGCCTAAAGACAAAAATGTAATTGGAACAAAATGGGTATTCAAAAATAAACTTAATGAAGATGGTAAGGTAATAAAAAATAAAGCAATACCAGCATGCAAGGGATATTCACAGAAAGAAGGAATTGATTACAATGAAACCTTTGCACTGGTAGCTAGAATTGAGGCAGTCAGATTATTCTTAGCTTTTGCAACACACAAAAACTACAAAGTATATCAAATGGATATTAAATGTGCATTTCTGAATGGAGATCTTGAAGAAGAAGTTTACATTGAGCAACTTGATGGATTTTCTTTGACAGACAACAAAGATATGGTTTGCAGGTTAAGGAAAGCTTTGTATGGGTTGAAGCAAGCTCCAAGAGCTTGGTATGCTAGATTGGATAAATATCTTTTGAAGATTGGTTTTTCTAAAGATAATGATGACAACAACTTATACTATAAAGTGACTAATGGTGACATCTTGGTTATAGAAGTTTTTGTTGATGATATAATCTTTGGAGGAGAAGATCGATTATGTAAAGATTTTTCTATTGAAATGCAGCATGAATTTGAAATGTCTATGATTGGAGAAATGCAATTATTTTTAGGATTGCAGATTTCACAGACTAATAAAGGTATATTCTTGAGTCAATATAAGTACTTGAAGGAGTTACTAAAGAAAATTGGGAGGGAAAACTCTAAACCGGTAAGCACACCTATGACTACAACTGATAAATTATCACTAAGGAATGAATCTACACCTGTTAATCCGACAAGGTACAAATCTATGATAGGAGGCCTACTGTATTTAACACAAACAATACCTGATATTATGAATGCAATATGTATTGTTTCAAGATTTCAGAGTAATCCTAAATAAAATCATGAATCAGCAGTAAAAAGGATTTTCTGGTACTTACAAGGCACTACAAATCTTGGCCTATGGTATCCTAGATATGAAAACTTTGAATTATGTGCATACACAGATGCAAATTGGGTAGGAGATGTAGATGACAAAAAAGCACCATCGGCGAAGCATTTTTCTTGGAAATAGATTAATTTCTTGGTTAAGTAAGAAACAAAGTTGCACATCCTTATCAACAGCTGAATCAGAATATGTTGCAGCAACAACCAACTGTACACAGGTATTATGGCTTAAGAAAATGTTGAAGGACATAAAGGTAAAATGCAATGAACCTATAACTATCTATTGTGATAAGACTGTAGCAATTAATATATCTAAGAATCCAGTACTACATTCTAAAACTAAACATGTCTCTATCAAACTGAATTTTTTGAAAGAGAATGTTGAAGCAAAAGAAGTAAAACTGGTTTATGTGAATACTAAAGAGCAGATTGCAAATATTTTCACTAAACCTCTGGCTAAGGAGACTTTTGAATATCTCAGAGATCAGCTTGGGGTCATACCCCCACTGGTAGAGACTTAGACAATTGATGTTTGTCATCAACCGACAGAACTAATAGAGAAATATTTTACTCTGGCTTTGATGAGGAGAGCTACTTCTCAGGGGGAGTAGTTGGTATACTGAATAAGTTGGTATTTTGTATTTGAACCTGGTTTTTATATTGCTTTGGCATTTGATGTCAAAGGGGGAGAGATTGATATGGAAAAACACATGTTACTCCTAGAGGGAGATATTGCTATTTTGGGAGAGATTGATTACTCTCTGTACCTGAATTTTGATTTCTGATTTTGATCTCTTTTAGGAGATTATTGGGTTTTGGTATTTGGCATTTGGCATTTCTATTTTGGCACTTTGATGGTTTTTCCATATTGTGTTGCCATCAATGCCAAAGGGGGAGATTTTTGGTAATCTGGATATGTTGATATGGTTTTGTCATTGATGTCAACACTTATCAACTCTGGCACTTGGAAAAATCGACAATGTTCACCAGCAAGCAAGTGACTTATGGACAGTCATCAGTATCTTGTTCACCGACAGGATATATTGTTAACCGACACTAGGAATGACATGGAAAACACTTGGTTATGTCAAAGACATCATTTTGGACACTTTGTCTTGGAGATTTGTTCATTGGTATATTCATGTTTGCATATTTGCTATTGCCGGCAAATAGGTCCAGGATGAGCACCGACATGCTTATCTATTCAAGATCAACACGACATGCTATGGAGATGATTTATTAATGTTGTAAATGCATTAAGCTGACATGTAGAATTAGATATTGCATTAGTTATTGTTTTACTTGTAAAATGTTTTATTGTAAACTCTTTTTTAAATTTGACCTATACATTTTGGTCCTAGGCTTCGGTATATATGTAAGATCTTATTTGTAAGATCGATATGCGATTGGAAAAAGGATTGTAATAAGATATATGTGAGAATAAGTAGAGCTATAAATGCAGACATCATTTGAAGGTAGAAGGAAGGTTTTGTGAAGACATATCAGAACTACACCAATACTGAATCCAGCATATGAAGATGTTATTTTGAGCAGTACATCATTATTGGATTTAACTATCCAATTGTAGTCAGTGTGACTCCTATTTGTGTTTGAGTAGTGATCTCTAGGCGCTTGGCCTTTCTGCATGTGCAGACCCCCTATTGTATACACATACTATTTGCAGTAGTATCATCTGATTGTGGGTAAGGTTTCCCACCATGGTTTTTCCCTTTATAGGGTTTCCACGTACAAATACTAGTGTTATGTGTTGTGGATGTTATTGTCTTTCTGTTTCATGCATTAATCTTTACCGGTACTACAATTAACTGATAAATTGTCTACCGACATTAACTTTGGTTTAGCGGTATTAAGCATTAAGTTTTGGTTAAGTTGTTTTTGGTTTAAATTCATTTGACAACTGATTCACCCCCCCTCTCAATTATCTCTGGGACCTAACAATTTTTAGGTCAAGAAACTAAAGACCAAGTTTCATTCTTCTCTATTTGATCTAATTTATCTTCCATAGCCTTTAACCAATGTTTATCCTTACAAGCTTCAATAGCAGTTGTCGGTTCAACTTGAGAAATAAGACATACCTCTTCATTTGCCAGTTTTCTTCTTATCATTACT
Source organism: Cryptomeria japonica (assembly GCF_030272615.1). Classification (NCBI taxonomy): domain Eukaryota; kingdom Viridiplantae; phylum Streptophyta; class Pinopsida; order Cupressales; family Cupressaceae; genus Cryptomeria; species Cryptomeria japonica. The sequence continues at coordinate 430,344,359 of NC_081412.1, read as the reverse complement.
CCCTTGTTCCTATCTCCAATAATTTGATCTTCAGAATGATTTAGTCTTACATACCTTGGAGTCTTTTATACTTCAGGTTCACCACTCTGATCATCAGTCATAGTTGAATTTTCTGATTGTGCCGGTGTAACTATTTCAGCTTCCTATACCGGTTGAAGCATTGTTGGTTTAGTTATGATCATTTCCACTGTTGGTTCCTTGTCATATGATATAGAATGATTTTTGTACTATTCATCCACTTTCACATTAGCACTTTCCACAATTTTCTGCAATCTTTTGTTATGACATCTATATACTTTTCTCTAAATTGAAAAACCAAGAAATATCCCTTCATCACATCTAGGATCAAAATTTCCAATTGAATCATCTCTTTTGGTATAGCATTTATTTCCAAAAATTATGAAATACTTAACGGTAGGTGTATGTCCAAACCATAGTTCATAAGGGGTCCTACCAGTTTTATCTTTAATGTGAATTTCATTGAATGTGTAGATTGTTTTACTCAGTGCTTCTCTTCAGTAGATATGAGGCAATTTGGCTTCCATAATCATAGATCTAGCTGCATCCAAAATGGTTCTATTCTTTCTTTCAACTACTCCATTTTGCTGAGGAGTCCTAGGTGCAGATAGTTGTCTCCTGATTCCATTTGTCTCACAATAACTATTAAATTCATGAGAAGTGAACTCACCGCCATGATATGATCTTAGACATTTGATTTTAAATCTAGTTTTTGTTTCAACCTTCACTTTAAAGATCTTCAATTTCTCAAAATCTTCAAACTTCTCCCTCAGAAAAGTCACCCACATCATTCTAGAATAGTCATCAATAATCAACATTAAATACCTATCACCTTGAAAGCTTCTAGTCCTTACTAAACCACATAAGTCGGTGTGAATAAAATCAAGTACATTATTAGATTTACCATGTATTCTTTTAAAAGAACTTATGACTTTCTTACCCAATTGACATTCCTTACATATCGAATTATGAGGCTTCATAATCTTAGGTATATCTCTGACCACCTTAGTTGAACTAATCTTAACAATACAATCAAATTTAACATGATACAACCTCTTATGCCATAGCCAACTCTCATCAATATGAGAAATCAAACATGTCTTATTACCAGTGTTCAAGTGAAAGATATTACTTCCTATTTGAATACCGGTTGCAATCTCCAAACTAGTTTTGTTAATGATTTTGTATTTTCTATTCTTAAACTGAAGTTGAAAACCCTTATCAATTAATTGACCAACACTCAAAAGATTATGCCTTAAACCTTCTACATAATAGACATTATCAGTGTTATGCTTGCCATCCAAAGAAATAATACTTCTACCTTTGATCATACATGCCTTATCATCTCCAAATCTGACTTGACCACCATTGTATTCTTGCAGGGACAAAAATTTCCTTTTATCTCTAGTCATATGATGTGAGCATCCACTATTAATTACCCATTTATCCTTATCTTCAACTTTTGCTGCCAGGGCCTTCTCTTCATTTTTGATAGCCGGTTCTAGTAATCTTCCTTCAAAGCATAAAATGACCATTCCTTTCCATTTCCAGATCCACTAGCTGAGTCTTTTGTTGGTTCATCTCTAGAGTCATCAGTTACCCCTTCCTCATCTAATATGTAACAATGTTTGTTTTTATTGAATCTATATCTGTTTGGGTTAGGCTTAAAAGTTTTCTTAACTCTTTCCTCAAACCTTGCATTCCTTTCAAGACATCTAGATGCAAAATGACCAATCTTATTACATGTAAAACATTTAAAAGGTGCTTTTCCTTCATACTTACTTCCAGTTGGACCTTTAGGTACTCTTCTAGAAAATAAGGCTTCAAGTTGCTCAAGCTCTTCATCTTCTTTCCTCATGTCTTCCAATTTGTTTTCATATAGGGCTCTCAAATCACTTGCCGGTAGATGTTGATGATGATGCATGAAAAGAAGGTTCAAACTTTACAACTCCAGAGGATCTAAATCCTTCAAGCTCAAAAGCAGATAATTTCCCAATTTGAATGTCTCTGTTGACTGAAGTGTTTGCCATTTTTCTTAACTCACTAATTGCAGTTGCCTTCATCTTGAAAGCCAGTGGAAGGGCTCTCAAGACTTTGGAAACTATTTCATCTTCACTTAGAAATCCTCTACAACATTTAATTCCCATAAAAATATGATTTACTCTTTCCATAAACACAACAGTTCTTTCATTTTCTTCCATTTTCAAGTTTTCATACCTTACCCGGTAACCATCAAGTTTAGAAATTTTGACAGTAGGGTCACCTTCATTCAGAGTTTGCAATTTGTCCCATATAACCTTAGCCGATGATTTTTCAGTAAATCACATGATTTGTTGATCAGTAAGTGCACACAAGAGGGCTTATCTAGCTCAATAATCATTTTCAATATTCTTGTCCAGGTTTGCAGGTGTAGGATTACTGGATGTTGGATCATAAGGTGTGTATCCTATCTCAGTGATCTCCCAAACATCCTTCCAAGACATCTAAGATGAGTCTCCAATCAAATTTTCCATATCCCATAATTTGTTCCATCAAGCTTAGGGATTTCTCTTCTGAAAATAGTTGCCGGTGGATTAGAAGTGTTAGCTGCCATAGGATCTACCTCAAGCAATTAAGCTTCTACAAAAGAGTACCAAAGCTCTGATACCAATTGTTAGGATAACCGGTGAACAACTGATATAAGGGGGTGAATCAGTTGTTAACAGATTATAACTTTTAATCCATAATACAACCTTAAATAAATCAAGTATCGGTAAAGCACAAATAAATTCTAGTAGAAATAGATACTGGTAAATAATACAAATTATCAATTAACCAAATAATCAATGCAAAGCAATCATACCACATAACACCATGATTTGTATGTGGAAAACCTGGAAAGGGAAAAACCATGGTGGGAAGCCTACCCACAGTCAGTATGTGTTATAATGAGGGGCCTACACTTGCAGGAAGGCACACTACCTAGAGCGTACTTCTCATTACAAAAGAGTCTCACTAACTATAGAGAGGCTACAACCTTCTCAAGATAAATGGACAAAAATCCAATAGAGTGAACTGCTAGAAATAACATCTACTATGCTTGATTACAGTCTCATTTAAGCTCAATGCCGGAGGATTAAATCCTCTTATGAAACCAATTCGATCACCAATGATCGATCAACTTCTTTGCCGGAATGATACTACAATATTCACACAATACATTCCTTGACCATGACCTTTTCAATAACCATGATACTTTACAAAGAGTTTCTACCTCTTATTTATACAAACCCTAAGGCCTAAATCAATTAGGTCAGCCACCTAAAGATATTACAATAATATCATTACATAATTCCTTATTACAATGATATGCCATGTCAGCTTAAGACAAAAACAAGAATAAAAAAATCCATAAGACATCTCGAATCATCCAGGTAACGTGTAGAGTACACACTAGCATGATACTGATCCATAACCTAGATAGGTACTAGACCTATTCTGGGCCCACCATGCCAAAGAAATATCTTCAAGGAATTGAATCATGATCAATGAACATCTTCAGCATCCCAAAGTACTCAAAGAAGCTGCACCAACACCAATTGTGCATCCTGTCATGATTCCTCAATGAAAGCTCTGCCGGTAAAGCCTTAAACCAGTGTCGGTAAGGGTTTACTAGTGTGTATGATGACATCCAATTATCAGGCCAATACCAATTGACCAAAACATTCTTATGGAGCATATAACACATGAAATCCAATATACTTTACTGATCCAAACATGCCGGAAGTGCCGACCAGATAATGACTTCTGCCGGTAACACTAGATCTTATACCAATAACCTGTCTGTTGGTAACCATCCATATCAGTCAGTGTAAATCTGTCTATTGAAAACAACTAGTGTTGACATCAATGACAAAACATCAATGCCACACATATCCATAGTGCCAATAGAGCTAAGACTGAAGGTAATATTTTTCATTTGAATGTGTGTGTGTGAAAAGTGGGTAAAGTCTGTAAGCTGTAAGACACAACACTTCAATTAAGTCGTTGCATGCATGGTTAGGCAGATATAATCATGAATATGAAAACCATAACAAATTTACCTATTGCCTTCTAAAAGATGCGAGTATAGACTTGCTCTCAGATTTTTCTAAGCAATACTAGTGACTAGACTAGACCAAGATGAAGGATTTAATCTATATGAGCACAAGAATAAGCTAAATGTATGCAAGATTAAGCTAGATGAATGAATATTAAGCTAGATGAATTCAAGAAATAATGATTAAACTAAGTATGCAAAAAGCTAAACTAAGATGCAATAATCTCAAAGCACAATATCTTCAATGACTCTAGAGCAAAAACTGCACAATAACAATAAATCTCCAGGGTGTTTTGAATGAGATGAAGGGCTGAATTTATAGAGACTCAAAACAGAGACCAACGGTCAAGATCGAGTAACGATGAGCGGTTGAGATTCCTCAAGAAAAAACACAATCCTAGTTAATTGAAATAATTGAAAGATTAGATTAAGTTAATCTTGAGATAGATTCCAATTATAGTTTGATTGAATGCATTCAGATTATAAGTTTGAGTTTGAATTGGAGATAAAATTTAGTTGATTCCATGCACTTGAGATAAAAATAGTCAATTCCATACACATTTCTTTAATTTGCTCAAGATTTTTATTTAGAAAAAGTCTTTTCAATGTAACTGAACCTCTTTCCTCAAGAAAAGCTTTGAGTTTTATTTTTAGAGAAGATGATTAATTCAATTTAATTGCTTTTATGATTTCTCAAGTTATCTCAATTTTAGAAAAAGAAATATTTTAAGTTTGATTTCTTCTCTCAATTTAATTCTTTTCTTTTGTTTTCAATTTAACTCTTTCTTTTGTAGATTAATTCCTCTTTTTGTGATGAATCTCTCTTTTTAAATTAGTTCATTTTTTTTGATGATTAATCTCTTTTTGTAAATTAATTCCTTTTTTTAATGATTAAATGGCAAATTTATGTATTAATTAAATATGCTAGGACATTTAATTAAATAAGTATAATAATTGATCAAAATGATTTAATTAATTAAATAAATATTTAATTAATATAGAGTGGTTTATTTATCATCTAACATTAATGATTGAAGAACTAATTAATTAGGTGCTCAAGGTTGATTTAATTGCCTTTTGATTAGGAGCTTGGTGGTGTTGTCGAGATTATGGGCCCATGGTTTAGGGTGATCGTTTTTAGGGTATTACATTTGCCCCTCTTTGAATTAATGTGCGAGCAATGCGTTGGTTCAAATAATAGTTGGTGTCAAATAGATATCAGTTTTGAACTTGATGGATCACAAACCACTGAAGAGCGAGATGTTCAACTTGATTTGAAGCCATGAAACTGAAAAAAGTTGATTAAAGCGATACTGATCCTGAACTTGATTGAACTAGGACCGACAATGAGGGAGATACCGTTCTTGAACTTAATTAATTAGGAAACGAGCATCGATCTAGAAATTGACTGAACTAGATTGAGCAAAGAGACAAAATAGATTCCCAACTTGATTGAACAAGAATCGACTGAGAAAAGTGATAAAACCGATTCTAAACTTGATTGAACAAGAATCAACTGAGCGAAGCGATAAAACCGATTCCAAACTTGATTGAACAAGAATCGATTGAGTGAGAGATAAAACTGATTCCTAACTTGATCGAACAAGAATCAAATGAGCGAAGCAATAAAACCGATTCCGAACTTGATTGAACAAGAATTGACTGAGCCAAGCAATAAAACCGATTATGAACTTGATTGAACAAGAACCAACTGAGCAAGAGAGAATTTCCAGCTTGATTTGTTGTGATGAAACTGAACACCGATCTGAAGATTGATTCAAATAAGGACAAAAATTGTTATGCCCCTAGAGATTGCTTTATTTTACATTGAAGAATCTCAACTTAATATGACATGATTTAGTTAAGATGCCCCTAGTAACAAGGTTTAGTTGATTTTCTTTGTTTGAAAAGATTTTTGCTTGACTTTAGATGAAGATTTGAAAAATTTCTTGACTTTTGAATAATGATAATCACTAAAAAGATGTAATGGGTATGCTGCCTCAGGAGTGAAATCGAAAGATAACGAGGGTACAATGATTTTAGGCAATTTTGAAAAGATAAAAAGATTTAGCGATGATTATTATTTGAGCACAAATATTGATGTAAGAATTAATTTGAGATCAAAGTTGAATTGAGCGCAAAATGATTTGAAAACTCACTTGAGGATGAAAGTGTGAAGTGGTCAACATTGTGAAATTTTGACTAGAAAATTGACGTTAGATTTTAATTTCGATCTTGGAAATGGACTCAGGATAGTCGATTTAGCTTAGGGTACAAGTTTTACATCCATTAGAGCAAGTTTAAAAATTAGGGTTTGGGCTATATAAGGGGTTCAATGTGTCATTGTCAATTCATTTTTACCTCTAAAAGTTTAAAATTTGAAAAACCTCCTGCGAATAAAAATGGCAATTCCGATTCAAGAGCATCGATTCAAGTGCCAAAGACGTCATATCGACCACAGAACTATGCCCCAACAGTAAGTGATCGATCTTAAGCCTTTGCATTTCTCATTTTTTAAATTTGTGTTGAATTTTTACATTTTAAATTCGGTTTGAAGTCGTGGTTATCATTTTATCATGCAGTTTGTTGTTGCTTTTCATACGAGTTTCTGTCGCTTTGTGTTTCATCGTATGAGATTGTAGGGTTTGTCATCTGGTAGTCACCCATGAATCGTACGATAGTGTTTGTCGTATGTAAAAAGTCATCATATAATTAACTAGAAATAAAGGGAAATCATGAATCCCTATCCTAATCAAAGAATTCTAAACAAACTCAATGAAATAATGCAAACAAGCAATATGAATTAAAATAAATCAATTCAAACTCCCTATTCCATGATCATATGTAGCTTCCATTGTTCTTCTCTTCTTTTTGGTATGATGGCTCTCAGATATTGTGCTGGTAACCTGCAAATGACATAAAGATTTGAAGTTCGTGATTGTTCTTGATTGATTGTGATTGTTGAAAATGGAGATTGAATGCTCAATTTATAGATTTTTGGAGAGGATTGATTGAGAGGTGGAACTCAGGTGAGAGCACATGCTAATTGATAGTTGAATTGCTAATTTGGAGGTGGAATTCAATAGATTGAATAGATAAATGAGTTAACTGATTGAGAAAAAAGATGATTGAAGGATAAAAAGGGTGATTGGAGGATAATTGATTGATGACAAAGAAAGATTTATTTAGAAAAAGCTAACTAGAAGATAGAAAAGAATGATTGGAGAGAATTAAAGAAATGATGCATTAAATCAATTAATTGAAAAGATCAATTAAAATAGATGCAATAGTTAATTGATTGAAAGATTTTTCAGAGATTTTTGGAAAAAAATCAAAGTAGAAGATAGAAATAGAGACTGGAAAGATAATGATTTAATTAATCAATTAATTAAATTAATTGATTTAGCATGTGCTTGCATTTTGACTTTGATTTTCAATTTAATCTTTGCAATGAGATTTAATTCAAATATTGAATTTATTTTAATTCAATTTGTTATTTGAATATATTTAGAACTTGACTTTGGTTTTCAATTTGTTTTTTGAAATCATGCACATGTATTTGAAATTAGAAGAATATGAATTTGAATGAATTTGGATGAAATTAGAAGAATTAATTAAATTAATTGAAATTAGAATTTGGGAATTTGGAATTAGAAATTAGAAGAACTAATTAGCTAACAAAATAATTTAAAGAAACTATTTAATTATTTAGAAATTGAGTTTAAATAATAAGATTATCTAAATTAAAGGATTAAAATAATAATTAATTAAATAATTAATATTTAGAAAAGGGTTAATGATTAATTGATTAGAAATAAAAATTGAAAATAAATTTATTTAAATAATAAAGATTATTTAAATTGAAGGATTAATAATCACAATTAATTAAATAATAAATATTTAATTAACATTAGAAAATGGTTTAAATGATTAAATGACGATACAATTGAAAAATAGAAAATTAGTAAGATGATGAAGAAATATGAGATTAGAAGAATAAGATTAATTAGCTTAATTAGATAATTAAAAAATTATTTAATCAATTAGACAAATAATTATTACATGATCAATGAGACATTTTTAGGTGTCTACATTTGCCCCTTTTTGAGAAAATGTCGAAACGATGTTGTTTCAAAGAAAATAAAAAAATTCTGCTCAAGTATGCCCCAATGATACTTAGGGTATAAATATGTCCCCTAAAGAGATTGTTTATGCATTAAAGGTATGAATGATCTCTCAAAAAAAGAAGAATGTGAGATAGAAGAATAGTCAGATGATTAGAGATAGAGATAGGTGATGTGAAGATGATATTGAGATAGAATATGAGAGAATGAACCTTAGAATGAAATAGAATAATGTTAGATGATAGAAAATTATTTAGAAAGAGATGATGAGAAAAGAATCAGCAAACTAGAAATAAACAAATGAGATAAAGTGGGAATGATTGATTCACGAACTTGTGTCATTATTTATTGTGCAATATATATTCATCACTGAGCCTTATTATTGAGCAATGGAGTTTAACACATTAGGGTATAAGGACCAAGATGTAAAGATATCTCATTGAAGAAACAAACACATAGAAGACAAGGAGTGAATCCCTCCATTCTGGGAAATACACTAGGGGTCAATGTATGTGTGGCATTCACAAGCTGAATGCTCCTATCATAGACACCCACTAAAGAAATTTTCCTAGAACTTCATTGGTTCACACCACAAACAACAAATAAAGAAAAAAATAATGCCCATCATGGCTCCTCTAGTCACTTGTGGACATCCTTGAGTAGCATAGGAACATGACTTGTCACCAAATGATAAAAGATTAAAACAAACTATGACAAAATCCAGCAGCCATACTGATCTAGGTCTTCATTCTTAGTTGCTTGTTGTGATAGTTGATAATGTCTGATCTTCGAAAGTTGCGGACCCCGTTTAAGACTGACTTGTTTGATTTCGAGTGTATCCTCTTCTCATTAAGACAAGATAATGATCACTTGATATGGATATGATACGATTGATAAGACAGTCTGATTAGTTGATTATAGATGTTTGACTGGATAGTTGTATCCTTTGTTAACTTTGTGCGAAGGGTTTGCTAGATATCTGCTAGGATGTTTGATTCTTGCGAGACATTTTATTGCTAGTTTTTTTTTTATTGATTGATTTTTTATTTTCTTTTTGGGTTGATTTTTCTCAGATCGATATTATATGGATGTTTTTGATTGATTAATTTTTCATTTTCTTTTTGGGTTGATTTTTCTTCGATCGATATTATATGGATGTTTTTGATTGATTTTTCAAGACATTATATGAATGTTTTTGGTTGATTTTTTTTTGGATTGTATTTGATTTTTATGATTTTTTTGTTTTCTCAATGTTTTTTTTTTAAGTTTGTGTTTTTCATTGTTTTTGAAGTTTGTGTTTTTCATTGTTTTTGAATTTTTATGTTTTTCACTATTTTGAATTTTGTGTTTTTCACTGTTTTTGAATTCTTTTAGGACTTTTTATGATTTTAAGGATTTTTTCAACTATGCCCCCATTATGTAGACCTATATGACATGATGATCTGCAGAATGCATGTGGAGACAATGAATTTTTGACATGACCTATGTTAATGCAATATGCATGATGAAGATGCATTTCCTATTTGAACAAGTATGATTGTGTTTGTTTATAATTTTGTAATACACCAATTGAATTGGATGTACAAAATATTTCATAGATAAGTGGTCAATCAATCCTTAACGTCCCTTGGAACATCCAAATTAACACACTTGGTGACTAGGATTTACAAATGGAGATGCAGAAAACTTCCCCATTGCTTCTTGAAACTTTGATCTTCTTTTGCCCATGTGTGTGCAAATGAGTTAATTCTCTCTCTTGTGTTCACTAAAGATCCTTAGCATCCTATATGACTAGCTACATGGATTATTCTAACTTCAAAAGCATCTCGAATAGAGCCTCGCTTCCAATAATCTTTTAGAGCTCCGATGAGGTTATAGACTATAATTTATCAAATATTGCTCCATTGCCAGCAGACATTCATAGCCCTGATGGAGTTACTCGCATGTTCCCATAGTCAAGCTTTTTGTTGCACTTTGTATGCATGATATTTCAGTTATATATCATTTCTCTTTTGCCTTGAGATGAATATTTGGCATAGAACTTTTTCTTTTTTATTTTCTTGCCTTGACTTGTAAGTAATGAAACCTACTTGGGTGTGACAATTATAGCGATGCTGAAGTAGAATTTTAGATTTTTCACTAGTCATATGATCAACTAGGTGTCTCGAATGAATTAGAGATTTTGTTAATGTGTTTGAGATATGGCAATTGATATATTTTGGGTTAACAAGTCTCAAATAGTGAAATCACTACCCAACCATAAGTAAAGCATCGTCACAGGGTGATTGAAAATGAATGACCTTAGGACCTCAAAGAATTCATGTCTGAATATCTAAGAAAGGAGACGACCCTTGTTTCTCTTGAATGCAAACATATGATAAACCTGGACACTTGCCTTATTTTATTGATGCTGCTATATGCCAATGTAGAAACTTATGCTATGAAAATTGTAAATATGATGTGCTTGGAAAGAAACTATATGAGATGCAATGCGGAAAGCAAAACCTAAACTAATCCAACCCTTAGATATAATATTGTTTAAGGTGCATGTTGTTCATAGGGTCAGGGAGTGGATCTCCCTCTAGGGTAGCCAAATTGTATGCTCCATTTCCTATAACCCTTGTTATGATAAAAGGACTTAGCCAGTTAGGTTCAAATTTCCTTGGCAATTCACGTTCTGCTAGGTTCCTTTGGTTCTCCTTGAGAACTAGATCTCCCACTTCAAAATTCCTTGGGCATACCCATTTATTGTAACTCCTTCTCAATCTGTTCTGGTAACCTTACAAATAATTTAAAGCACTTTGTCTCTTTTCATCAAGCATTTTAAGCTCTTGTAATATTACAACCCCATAGTCTTCCTCTAATGTGATGTGTTTTAAGGAGACTCTTAAAGATGGTAGTTCTATTTCAATAGGTAGTATTGCTTCTATACCGAAGACCAATGAATATGGTGTTTCTCCTATAGGGGTGCGTACTCTTGTTCTATAAGCCCAAAGAGTGGGATTTAACTGGAGATGCCAGTCCCGTCCTGCATCAGTGACAAATTTCTTTAGGATCTTTAATATTGTCTTGTTTGTTGCCTCTACTTGTCCATTGCTTTGTGGATAATATGGTGTTGCAAATCTCTTTTGTATTTGAAATTTTTCACACAATTCTCTCATTTATTGATTTTGGAATGGATTGTCTGTCACTATGCACATTGGAATCCTGTATCGACAAATAATGTAATTAAGCATGATTTTAGCTATTTTATTACTAGTGGTGTATGTAAGGGGGATTGCCTCTACCCATTTAGTAAAATAGTCAATAGCCGTTAAGATGAATTTGTGCCCATTTGAAGAAGTAGGATTAACTTTACCAACTAGATCCAACCCCCATTGTGAAAAAGACCATGGTGATGTAATAGGTTGAGATCCTGTGTTGGTGCATGAATAATGTCTCCATGCATTTGACATTGTCTACATTTTTGTACATATTTATTGGCATCCTTTTCCATAGTTGGCCAATAGTATCCATTTCTTAACAATTTCTTTGATAGTGGTGGGCCACTTTGATGTGCCCCACAAATTCCATCATGTACCTCATTTAGGGCAAGTTGTACTTCTTCTTCATCAAGACATTGGAGAAGGGTTCCATCAAAGCCCTTTCTATACAATGTGTCAGCATTAATAGTGTGTCTAGATGCCTGACGAATAAGAGTTCTTTTGATTTCTAGACAAATCAGGAGACATATACTAAGTATGTAAGTATGTGTATATCTCATTATACCACAGGGATTCATGACCCACAATTACACATACATATTCTGATGAGGGAATCTCATATGCTGATATCATCAATTGTTCTACAATAAACTCAAACTAAGTTTCATTATTAGGCATATTTAGTAGAGACCCTACTGTAGCCATGACATTGACTACCTTATTCTGTATCCTTGGAATCTGTTGAAAAGTGATGTTACTAAAATGTTCTTTGTAATCTTCTACCATTTGTTTATAAGGCAAAAATTTATCATCTTTTGTGTTATAGTCATCATTGACTTGATTTACAATCAGTTGTGAGTCATCATAGACTTGTAATTCTTTTATCCTCCATTGTACAATGGTACGAAGTCCTATGATGAGAGCTTCATATTTAGAATTATTGTCTGTATAGGGAAAATTTATTCTAAATGATTTAGGGATAGAATCACCTTGAGGGGTGATGAAAATAATCCCAGCTCTAGCTCCATGATTTTTATAGGACCCATCAAATTATAATTTCCACATGGTGGATGCTGTCAATGTAAGCATAGAGTCATCAGGAAAGTCTATTAGTAGCGGGTGACTGTCTTGCAAGGGACATGCCCTTTGATTGGCTTTCTATCCACATACTCTATATAAAATTTACTTAAGATCATGATCCACTTAGCTAATCTTCCAATCAATGTTGCTCTTCTTAACAAATATTTGAGTGGATCAATACGTGTGATGAGTTATACTTTGTGACTCAACATATAATGTCTGTTTCTAAGATGCGAAGATCACTGGTAGGCATGCTCGTTCTATAAGAGTGTAATTAATCTCATATCCAATTAGGGTTCTACTTATATAGTAGATTTCTCTTTCCTTTCCTTGATCATCATGATGTTCCAAAAAGGCTCCTAAAGATGAATTTGTTGCTGATATCTATAGTAATAGGGGCTTTCCTTGAGTAGGTGGAACTAATATTGGAATATTCAGAAGATAATATTTTAAAGCTTGAAAAGCTTCTTGGCACTGTTCTGTCCATTTGAAGGTAACTCCTTTTCTGAGTAAATACTGAAATGGATGACATTTATCTATTAGCTATGCAATGAACCTTCTTATAGACTATAGTATTCCTTGTAACCCTCTTAACTACTTAAGTGTTGATGGAGGTTGCATATCCATGATTTCTTTGACCTTTTCTTAATCTACTTCAATTCCTCTGTTAGACACAATAAAGCCTAAAAGTTTGCCTGTTGTTACACCAAACACATAATTGTTTGGGTTTAACCTGACATTGTATTGCTCTAATCGATCAAATATCTTTACAAGGACTTCAAGGTGACCTTATCTTGTCTGTGATTTAGCCAGTAGATCATCCACATACTCTTCCATGATATTTTGGATCATGTCATGAAATAGTGTTGTCATAGCCCTTTGATATGTTGCTCCTACATTATTAAGACCAAACGACATGACATTCCAACAATATGTTTCCCATGGACAAGTAAATGATGTCTTGTGTTGATCTTCTGGAGCAATCCTGATTTAGTTATATCCTGAGAAACCATCCATTAATGAAAGCATTTCATTCCCTACAGTTACGTCAATTATCATGTCTATGTTAGGTAATGGGAAATCATCCTTAGGAAATGCTTTGTTTAGATCTCAGAAGTCGGTACAATTCTTATGCCCCCAGTTTGCTTAGTCATCAACACTAGATTGGATATCCATTCTGCATAGTTAATAGGTTGAATGAAGCCCACATTAAGAAGCTTTTGGAGTTCTATTTTGACCAGTAATGCAATCTATGGATGCATCTTTCTTATCTTTTGTTTGTATGGTTTAATTCCTGGTAGCAATGGTAAATGATGTAACACCAATTCTTGATCTAGGCTTGGCATATCTGCATAGGACTAAGTGCAATTGATTGGACGTTGTTTGAAAAACTGTATGAATTTGTCCTTTTCTTCTTGGTTTAATTATTTTGCTAAGTGGATATTATGTACAACTTCTCCTTCTGCTATATTTACACCTTCAGTTTCTTCCATGAGTAATGTTGAATTCTCTTTTTCAACAAGGAGGTTTTCTAACTCACTCTTTCCATTGCGATCACTTTGATCCATATCTTCTATCATAGAGGCACTTGCCTCTCCAAAGTATGTTGTTTTATCCAGGTCTACAACAAATCCTTCCTTGTGATCCCTTGTGGAAACCCTTCTCTGACACTAAGTAATTCTACAATAGCTTCATCGTTCTCAAACCAATCTAGAGTTGGTTTTACTTCTCATCCCTAATCAAATAAATGTGAATGTACAAGGGGTAATGCATTACTCCCTTTTGTTGTAACAGATTCTAATAACATGCATACCTAGATATTCAAGTGACCTGATATGTTTTCATCATTGATAGGTGATTTGTGGCCCTCTATCATGTCTATTACTTGTGGGCTAACAACATGATCAGATAGGAATTCATAGTCGTGAGAATCTATCATAATTTCTATGTACGTTTCAATTTCTGAGGTTGTATTGCTTATCTCCTCTTGTTCTTGCATCTGATTTTGTTGTAGATTCGTGGGCCTCCTTTGTATGGTGGTCACCCTTCTTAAGCTTGGTATAAGTTGTTGTAGTCTTTCCTCATCTAATTCATTAGGTGGAGCTTGGGTTCTTTCCCTTGGCAAAAGTATTGACAACAACCAAGGATTAGGCTCATTTATTGGGGCTAAGCCTGTGTATGTTACCATATTTGCTTTTGTAGATGTTTTAGATACTATATTGTTGGGTGACTCGGTGCTAGGTTCTTGTAGAAGTTTTCTCATATCTTCACCATCTGATTCCATAGTAGGAGATGTCGGTACTTTCTTTCTATTCTGAGATGAAGAGGGAAACACTCATGTTGACAACTGACTTTGAGGTATGTACTCTAATGGTAGCCTTGGTCTGTTCAGTATATCTAGTGTACGATGTCTTTCTTTTGTTATATTTGGTACATGTTTATATCCTAACCCTTGATTCTTTGGGTTTTCATTCAATACAATAGGTTCTAATCTTTCTTGCTTTTGTAATCCCAAGCTTATGGTACCATCATACCCATGCTTTTGTAGTATCTTGAATCCATTGCCATACTGATCTAAAGGTAACCTGGGTATTGTCATGTCATCTTCTTCTCTGTATATCCAGTGATTGACATCTTCATTCAAAGATTCTTCTTGTAAATCTCCCCACCTAATGAAAGAGCATGAATCTGAGTATCTTACTATTTCTTTTCCTTTGTCTTGTTTCATTACTATGTTTTGAGGCTTCCCAAAAGACCTAGGAGAAAGAGATAACTGTTTTCCATTCGAGGTACTTGAAATAGAGTATTCCCCACAACCAACATCTTTAATCTGCAAAGAAGATGTTGTAGGTTCATTCTTCTGTATTTTTGTGATTGTTAATGACTCCATTTGTGTAGTGAGGGGTGTTGCTTGATTAATGGGTACCTGGTTATCTACACTTTTTTTTAAGTGATTACAATGTTGGAATGGATTTGGATCACCCTTTATGGTGATTTCAATGCCATTGTACAAGAATTTAACACATTGGTGAAATTTTGATGGTACAACTTGTATGGTATGAATCCATGGGTGACCCAATAACATGTTCTACCCTAGTTCTCTATCCAACACTTGGAAAATAACCTCTATTGTTATAGGTCCTAATAGCACTAGTAGCGTAACTACACCTTTTGAAGGATGCTCTTCATCATCATATGCTTTGATATTTATTCTTTTTGAAGGATTAATATGAAGTTTAGAATATCCCAATGCCTTAACCATCTTTAATGTACAGATGTTGAGACCAACTCCTCCATCTATAAGTACTCTTCTGATTCTTCTCTTATGTATGTAAGGTTCTAGATGTAGTGGGTCATTATGGAGAATTATATCATTGGGAATATCTTGTTGTGTGAATATAATATAGGTACCTTTAGCCAAATTCCCCAACATGGATTGGAAGACATTTTCATCTATATCTCTGTCAACTACTGAATCTTGAAGTGTTTTGTCGAGGATAGCTTTATGATTTGGTGATATACGCAATAGTTCAAAGAGTGATATCTGGGCTAGGGTTTTCTTGAGTTTCTCAACAACATTAGAGGTCCCTACTGCTAGTGGTGGGTTTGATGGTACTCCTTGTAAAGTTACTTTAGATCTGTGAGTAACTACTACACAGTCTCTGTCTCTGGGAGTTATTGTGATTGTAGCCATTGAATCATCTCTTGTGAGGGAACTGTCTGCAACATATGATTTGTTATCAAGGTTCATTTCATATCCCTTCCTATAGTCATATGTACAAGTCTCACATCCATGATATGTTCTATAAGTTCATCTTCAAACCATCCTGAATGAAATGCTTCTTCATGCCCCCAGTCCATAAGAAAAAGATTTTTGTCTTTATCATATTTTGGTGCTTTTGACAGCATGCAATTTTGTTATCATAGTTGTAAGTCTCTTGATATTGCTCATCATTATCAAGTGCTTCTTGTGAATCATCATTTACTACGTCTCCTGAGACTTTTGTGTAGTAAGTTGTGTTGTCTTGTGTTCCTGATGTAGATGCCTTCCCTTTATCATGTTTGACAAATGGATCCTTAAAGATGGTATGATTCATGTTTTCTGAAGTTTTGTTTGTGTCGATTGTGATGTCACCTTGATCGATCGTGTCTTATATTAAGTTTTTCAATTTATAGCAACTTGCAGTTTTGTGACCTTTAGTATGATGATATTCACAGAAGTCACTATAATTCCACCATGTAGGTTTTAAAGGGCCTGGTTCATATACTCTTATTTTTGGCAAAGTGATCATGTTTGTCTGTATTAACTTTTTTAATGTTGATTCAATAGGTTCCCCTAGAGGTGTGTAATTCCTTTTTGGAGCATTTACCCTTGGTAATTTTGTGTTAATAGTATGTGCAGTGTTTACATTGGTCAACATAGTGTTATTCTTTGTATGTGAACTAAATGATTGACTTGGGCCTTGTAAAGACAAAATTAGTTGAGTTTTGTTCACTGTACGGGCATCTACAACACCATCGTTTTTGAAATTTTGGTTTTTTGACCAAAATTTGGATTTATCATTGTTGTTGTTATTGCCATATTTTATGAGACCTTGTTCTACTTGTCCTTTCTCACACTTTATGGATTTTTCAGTGACTTGTTTAAATGTGGTCAAACATTGCATTTGTATCGAGTACTTGATTTTAGGGATTAAGTTTTATGTGACCATGTCGACTTGCTTCATTTCGGGAATAATAGTCTTGCACCTTCTATAGAGAGATATCCATCTTTACATGAAGGACATGAATGTTTCATTCTCATATTGTTTTGTAGCACATAAGTCCATCAAAGTGACTGGGGTTTCAATGTTATGCGAGAAGTTAGCAATGAAATGTTCAGCTAATTCACCCCATGATGTGATAGTTGGTGGTAGATGTGAAAACCACTCCAAAGATGAGCCTCCAATACTTTTAGGAAACAATCTCATTAGATAAGTGTCTTCTAGTTGAAACCTTTATACATGCCATAAAAAACTCTTTGATGTGATCTCTAGGATCACCTTTCCCTCGATATCTGTCAAATTTTGGTGTTTCAAAATGTTGTGGGAAAGGCAACATGTTTAATGTGTGATCAAAAGAGTAAGGATGTAAGTCCTGCATTGTGCAACTCTTTTTATTGTTACTGGTTTGCATAGTTTCCATATGTTGTTGTAGATTCTATACCTATCGGGAGAAAATATCTATTTGAGTTAGGGGTACACTTTGTGCATGTATATTTCCCACAAAAGGATTCATGGTAGTATAACTAGGAGGTTGTTGAAAGGTACTATACTTAGAATTTTATTTGTTATGGGTTCCTCTAGGTACTGTGAAATAAGTGACATGTGAAGCCATGTTTGATTGGTATTCATTGTATTAGTGGAACCTGGGTTTGTATTCTGATGATTGTATGTAGACCCTATGCAATAGGAAACCAAAGGTTGAGTCACACTTGTTGTATGATAAAATTGTGTTTGAATAGGTGCTGAGACACTTGACATTATCAGTATTGTGTGAGAAACTAGGATAGCCTATGTTGGTGCACTAACGTTTATTGTTGAGGATGATGCACTTGATTGAGAAGCCATGTTTTAAATGACACTTGTTTATGTAGATGATGTTGGTATATTCTGAGGAAAATTTGAGGTCATCTCTTGTGTTTGTGTCATATGTGGTATTTGACTGCTATTTGGACCTAAAGTAGTTCCTAGTGGTAAGATTGTTGTGATATCAAAATATTCAGGTAATTTAGCCCCATTTTGTAATAACAACGAGAGATATTTCTCCCTATCATTATGTATAAGAGCATCTAGGACCATAAGGAAATGTGGGTCTTGTTGAGCTGACTCAATCTCTTTACGTGTTAAAATTCTATTGTAGCTCATGCATTATGGATATTTCCTGAGAATTTGACTATTGACTACTTGATATGTCCATGTTCCAAGTTGGATTAACTGACAGGTTGTTGTTTGGGTTCGTCTTACTTTTTGTCTTTTGTGACCTTGTGATGGATATTTAAGACTTCTATATGAGGATGGTTTAGAACCTATTGCAAGATGATAATAATGTAAGACTCTAGACCTAAATATGAAATATGCAACACTAGACCGGACTCTCTATTTGGGATTTGGATGTGAGACTTGTTGAGTATCTCTAGATTTTTGCAATGCAAGTTTTTCAAGTTCTCTCAGAAGTTCTGCAAAAATTTCTCTATCAATTATACGAGCAATTTTATAGTCTCTATTTATCTCGTATTTGACTCCTATATACTGAGGTACACTTGTCTGTAATTCCAAAGCCAAATTATCTAAACCATCAAGGATTTCTTGTTGACCATTGTTTGGCACTAGATTAGGTTGCTCGAAAGGGAGTACACCATCACCTGGGAGACCCATTAAGACACATGCTATGAATTTCTGGGATAATTATGCAGATGATGATAGACTAAGACAAATGTATATGAGATACAATAAGGACCAAATCTAAGGACGTATATGAGGATGATAATAAGGATGTAAATGAGGGCTTATGCAACGTATATGAGGGCGATAATAAGGAGGTAAATGAGGACTATGCAAAGACTTATGCAACTCCTAAGGACATATATGCGAACGTAAATGAGGAATATGAAACTTCTAAGGATGTATATGAGGACTATGGAAAGACTTCCTATGGTCACAAGTATGTAACATTTTTTGAGTTTGTAGGACCGTCTAATGTTTCAAGATAAACTTTGTTTCTAGTAATTCTGCCTGTAGGACAAGTTTGTTGTTTTCCAAATCTGAGAACAGTTCTCTGAAGTGTATAGCTTATTGAACTATGTTCTGACCAACTCTGAGAATTCAGAGGTATGTAAGGTACGGCCTGAAATAGCCCAAATACTGACTCAATATTGGTTTGGAACAACGATACATATAAAAGCACATAAGACAATCGTAGGCTGGATATTGGAAACCATTCAAATGAGGCCCTTACAATAAAATACCGAAATAAAATGAATAGATAGAGAGTTTGGTGGCACTAGCTCCACTCCACGGCACACACTTCTCAGGCGTGCCAGTCTCTCTTACCCCGAAGATCCAAAGATCTTATCACCAAGGAATTTCTATATCATAATGCAAGGTACATGAAGGGTATCTATGGGGTATGATCCACACCCCTAGAATCATTGAATGTGGGATTTGGGCTACTAAGTTGGTTCTTATTGTAAATTTTGAGGGGTCCCGTTCCAATGAAGGATTCTAAGAGCAATCCACTTGAGACTTTAGTTGAGATTATTGATGTAGGGAAGGCCCCCACATACATTGAATTCACTCAACACTCTAGCCGCCTAACCAGTATATTTATATAGCGGCTCAGAAAACCCACTCAGGAGTACGCTGGGAGAGATGATATCCCCAATGCATCCCAATTTGAAGTACCTCTATGGGGTGAGGAAATCCCCCAGTCAAAGATACTCCTCACTACTAAAATGAAAAATTTGGGTGTTGTTATCACCTTCTCCCTTTCTTCCAAGACCTCGAAGGTGGGTGGAAAGGTAATTAATGCAACAATAGGTCCACCCCAAACATGATAAAAAGTTATTTCCCTTAAATAAAATGAAGTGTGAGTTATTCTATTGATAAGCCTGATTCATGTTCATTTTAAAACCCAAATTTAGGTGTGAGATACGCATTTGCATGTCAATTTTAAAACACCAAACTGAAGTGGGAAAGCATGCATGTTAATTATAACCAGGTTTATTTTATGCCCAAAATAAAAGTGTGATAACATGAGTGTTTATGATTTAGTAATAATCTAATCCTCTGTAAATTCACCACATGCTTCAGACAGATAATCAGTAACCCAAGAATATCCACAGAAAACAGAAACCTAACAATAAAAAAAATGAATGCGTAATGATACTTGACCGATTGCGTGATCTTGTATGAGCGATTGTGTAATATTGATAGAGTGATTGCATAATTATAACAAAGAGAATGCATGATAATGATAGAATGATTGCATGATTCTATCTAGGTGAATGTGTGATACACAGACAGACCAAACAAAAAAAATAAAATAAAAAAACTAATTCTGATCTGGAACCTGCAAAATAGATTGCGATGCCCTAGTAAGATCTCTCATCATCCACTCTATGTTAAGAAAATCATATTTTACTCTATATGAGAGAACTAGGCTGTTGTATCTATCAATGGATGGTTGGTCCTCTAGGTCTCATATCTACTTTTCTGCCTTTAGGATTCACTGATAGCATCTGACTTGTCTTCTTTGTTCCTTCATCCTCCTGGCACCTGAAATCCTAAATTGTACCTTATGTGTAATAAGATGTCATAATTAAAGCATGTGATAAGTGTAATACATATTTAGATTTAACCAATTTCATAGAAATTAATAGAACAGAAAATAGGAAATAAGAAATATCAGATAAATAGAACACATAAATAACTCTGGCGAATGCGTGACAATATATGATCAAATGAGTGATAGAATAAAGGCTATTGCATGATGTGATCCGCATGAATGCGTGACCCTGTGTGATCAATTGTGTGAGCTTGTCTATGCGATTGCATGATTGTTGAATTTGCTGTGCAATTCGTACAAATTTGCAAAAATATGAAAATTTCCTATGACTTGCAAAAATCACACAAAAAACCAAAAGATTAATTAGCTGTTGATTCACGTCGGGTTCACCACAATGTCGTATGTAAAAATTCATCATGTAATTAACTAGAAATAAAGGGAAATCATGAATCCCTGTCCTAATCAAAGAATTCTAAACAAACTCAATGAAATAATGCAAACAAGCAATAGGAATGTAAAATAAATCAATTCAAACTCCCTATTCCATGATCGCATGTAGCTTCCATTGTTTTTCTCTTCTTTGTGGTATGATGACTCTCATATATTGCACTGGTAACCTGCAAATGACATAAAGATTCGAAGTTTGTGATTGTTCTTGATTGATCGTGATTGTTGAAAATGGAGATTGAATGCTCAATTTATATATTTTTGGAGAGGATTGATTGAGAGGTGGAACTTAGGTGAGCTCACATGCTGATTGATAGTTGAACTATTAATTTAGAGGTGGAACTCAATAGATTGAATAGATAAATGAGTTAACTGATTGAGAAAAAAGCTGATTGAAAGATGAAAAAGGGTGATTTGAGGATAATTGATTGACGACAAAGAAAGCTTTATTTAGAAAAAGCAAAAAAGAATGACCGGAGAGAATTAAAGAAATGATGCATTAAATCAGTTAATTGAAAAGATCAATTAAAATAGATGGAAGAGTTAACTAATTGAAAGCTTTTTGAGAGCATTTTGGGAAAAAAAAAGTAGAAGATAGAAATAGAGATTGGAAAGATAATGATTTAATTAATCAATTTAGCATGTGCTTGCATTTTGACTTTGATTTTCAATTTAATCTTTGCAATGACATTTAATTCAAATATTGAATTTTTTTAAATTCAATTTGTTATTTGAATATATTTAGAACTTGAATTTGGTTTTCAATTTGATTTTTGAAATCATGCACATGTATTTGAAATTAGATGAAATTAGAAGAATATGAATTTGAATGAATTTGGATGAAATTAGAAGAATTAATTAAATTAATTGAAATTAGAATTTGAGAATTCGAAATTAGAAATTAGAAGAACTAATTAGCTAATTAAATAATTTAAAGAAACTATTTAATTATTTAGAAATTGAGTTTAAATAATAAAGATTATTTAAATTAAAGGATTAAAATAACAATTAATTAAATAATTCATATTTAAATAATATTTAGAAAAGGGTTAATAATTAATTGATTGGAAATAGAAATAGAAATAGAATTTATTTAAATAATAAAGATTATTTAAAATGAAGGATTAATAATTACAATTAATTAAATAATAAATATTTAATTAACATTAGAAAATGGTTTAAATGATTAAATGATGATAGAATTGAAAAATAGCAAATTAGTAAGATGATGAAGAAATATGAGATTAGAAGAATAAGGTTAATTAGCTTAATTAAATAATTAATGAATTATTTAATAAATTATATGAATAATTAGTACATGATCAATGAGACATTTTTAGGTGTCTACAGTGTTCTTATGAGACCATTTTGTCGTGCAACATGTTATTATTTGTCGTATGATAGTGTTTACTCATTCAGGTCATAAAGTTTGCTCGTATGAGTTGCTACTTGACTGTGGTAACTCATATGGAAAAACAACAAGTAGTTTTTAAGGTGTAAACAACAATTTTTGATTTTGAATGTTATAATTTTGGATTCTTTAGCATGCTTATCACATTCTTAGCGCAAATTGGATCACATACTAACGATTTGTGTGTCTGATTTTGTAGATTCAGTTGCTAGATATTCAGTTTCACTGTACATTTCCATCGACAATGAGGCTAGTGTGTGATTTATCAGACACACAAGGAGGTCATATTGGTTTGTGTGGATTCAAATACCTGTTACAGATGCCTGATATCCGTGTGAATCGTGATATATTGACCGCTTTAGCTGAGCGTTTTCATTCTGAGCATAAAACCTTTTATTTACTAGTTGGAGAGATGACCATCATGCTAGAGGATATATACAGGATATTGAAGATTCCATTTGCTGGAGATAAGGTTGAATATGATTCTACTCCACGACTGGGTATTTTGGCTTTGAGATAGATATTCCATGATGAGACTATCCTTGATCACGCTATCACTTGGGTTGATTTGATGAGCAGGTATGGTGCACAGTAATGTCTGGCTTGCGTTTTGGCTGGTATGATTGGTTGTTCTGTGATGCCTGATAAAGGACAATAGGGTTTTGTATATTGTTGGGGCAGAATGCTTGAGAGGTTTTTGGCTCATCCCATGAGATTAGGGTGGGGATCATGCTTACTCAATCATATGTATCATGAGATGCATGAGATTGTGTATCGGGAGGGGAAGAGCATGCTAATAGGTTTGTTAGTTTTATAGATATGGGCATGGGAGCATATCCTAGTATGCAGACCTATTGTAGATGATTCAAGGGAGGCACACCAACCTATCGTATGTTGTTACTCAGGTTGTGTTACATAGCCCCACTTGGGAAAGACTGACTATTGGAGGAGGCAGTTGGATGATTTGATCGTTGTAGTATGGAGACTGTATAGGGGTCTAGAGTTATGGGATGATTGGAGAAAACATAAGAAGGATATGTTTATGACTCGACCTCTCATTGGTAGATTGGTGTCTATTATTGAGCAGTTTATAGTATCTAGGGTGATGAGATAGTATGGGAGACCGCAAAGTATATCCTAGGAGTTCACAACCTATGCTAGATATGGGGAGGAGGAGAGATGAGGATGAGCATCAAGACTATCATATGCGTTAAGTATGCGGGAGTTGGCAGGTTTACAACCGCAAAGATGGGATTACCTAGAGGATGTGGTAGATGTGGGGGTATTGCCCCAGTATAGAGATTGGTTTCAGAGACATACTTTTCCTTGGTTTACAGATCTGGGAGAGCATGCACCTCTGATAAAGGAGATTGAGGAGGATGCACCAACGCAGGCATAGGTATCGAGTCAGTTATAGGGACAAAGAGCGAATGTACCTAGGTGGACAAAAGGTGATCCTGGTGCTAGTAGTAGTAGGGAAATAGTGGGAGGTCAAAAATGATAGAGAGGGGAGGGTGGATCCTTAGGAGCTGTTGGGGTTGAGGCTGGCGGTTCTAGGGTAGCATAGGTTGGAGGTGAGGAAGAGAGAATGACTCCTAGGAAGGTTAGGCAATGGAGGAATGAGCAAGGAGGTGGAGAGGGGGATGTTGGGAGAGAGCACGAAGTACCAGACGTAGTATGGTCTTTGAGAGCAAGGTTGACAGGTTTGCAGTCACAGTTGAGATTGTTGAGATCAGAGCTGAGCGTGGTCGATAGCTTGTAGAGGTGAGAGAAGAGAGAGATGGACAACTTGTAGAGGTGAGAGCAGAGCAAGATTCTCTTCAGTGAGAGGTTTTACATCAGATGAGCCATGCAACTTATTATGTTGCAGCTTATAGCGTAGCAGTCTGAGTAGCACAATAGGTTGTGTTGTATTCTCAGTATATGGATCTATCTGAGGGAGCTAGGGAACCTAGACATGACATCAGTCAATAGGCACCACCTCCTCCACCTGGCAATGAGGGAGAGGCATAGAGCTAGATTTGTTATATCTCCTAGATTTTGTTAGATACCCCATTTTTCTAGCCTATATGATTCTTGCTTCAATGAGACATTGTATTTGACAGTTGATATCATTTGTACTCTTAGACACTGAGATTATGATGAGATATATGAGCTCTTGATTTGATTTCATCGTACTTGTGTTGATTGATTATGAGATGTCTTTTTATATGCTTTATTCTATATGTATGCATATCTTTTCACTATGGATGTATGTAATGAAGATGAATATGAATGGTTCTTTTTTATATCTTTTTCATATGCAAATAAATAATGAAAATGAGTAACTAGTAATGCAAATGTTTATTTTTCATGCAGTAATTGTTGGAATTTGCATAAAGATTGCAAATTAATGATATGTTATGTTGTCATTGATGTCAATTGAACCGGTAATTGTATTTAGATATTGCTGATATTGTTCTTATTGATATTGTCTTGTAACCGATAGGAAGAGCCTTGTGTAAGAAGAGATTTGTGGAAGATGTTTAAGTATGTGAGTTGAACTGGTAACTGGTGTATAAGGTTAAAGGGTTTCTATGTTATGTAACTAGTAAACCCTACCAATTGTTTTGTTAAACCCTAACCGATTAAGTTTGCTGAAATGGTTATGCCGGTTTATTATCTAATGTTGATCAGTAATGATGGTGACATGTGTGGTCATTGTATGAAGATAAGTTCAGATTGTTTTGGCATGTTTATTTGATTGTCTAGGGAATGAGAAAAGTAGATTGCATCTAATGCAAAGAACGTGATGAGTTACAAGTCCGATGAAGCAGTGATCATGGAGTGGTTGGAATTTTCTTGAAGAATGTGTATAGATTGCGATGTAAATCAAATAGTCACACTTCAACCAATTTGTTTTTAATCTCTATGAGAGAATTAGGTTTTTGTTGAGTTACCGACCTAATTGATTTGTATTTAAGGTCGATGAAGTTATTTTGTAAAAGGTGTTGGTAGAAATCAGTTGAGTGTGTGGTTGCCTAACTGGATAATGAATCTACAGTTTGTGTAAAGGTAGATTGAAGCTTAAAAGGACCTAATCAAGCAAATGTAGTTCTATTCAGACGGATCAAGAAAAACCTATTGTATTCTAACAATTATAATAAAATTGAAATCCCCTAACTGGGTAAGCTCTAACAAGCTTGGTTACTTCTTAAATCCTCTAACAAGGTGGTCCATTAGCTTGGATTCTTAATCCTCTACCGAGGTTACTCCTAACAGGGTACTTTCTTTTTATCAAGGCATTTATAAATCCCTTAATGAGGTGATTCCTAATAGGATCAGATCTTAACAAGACTTATTGTAAAAGCTTTAATAGGCTTGGTTCCTAATAGGGCGAACTTCAGAAGAGTTCAGATAGCTATCTTGTGAGTCTCATCTCACCGTGGTTTTTACCTATTTGGATTTTCCACATATAAACATTTGTGTCATGTGGTGAATGTATTTGTGGTTATGATCTTATTTGTTGATTTCATTAACTTCTAATAAGGCATGATAACTAGAAGCATTGAGAGATGGAGTGTGTTGATATATGATTAAGCATTTGGATGTTTACAAGATTAAAGTTGTTTACTATTAAATTTCTATAACATTAAACCGATAGTCTTATGAGTATTGATCTTGACAATGATATTTTTACTTTGTGTGATTGAGATTGAGTTTGGGAAGTTTGGATCGGTTTTTCAGTTTACTAATTCACCCCACCCTCTCAGTACTCTACCAGATACTTATTCTTTCATCATACCATCAATTGGTATCAGAGCGTTTCTTAAATCTAAAGCCTAACAACTTGAGGAATAGATTTTGTACATCATGATGAAGAAGGAAGGTCCGAAGTTTAACAAAGATAACTATAGGATATGGAGCAACAGAATGAATATTTACATCAAGAGTCTGGGAAGTCAATATTGGGATCATGTAGAAACTCAGTATGTTGCACCTACTGGAACTCCGACTGATGATCAGAAGAAAGAACAACAAGAAAATCATCAAGCATTAGAGGCTATTATCAATTCCCTATTTGATGTTGAATATGTAGATGTTCATGGTCTTGAAACTGTATATGAAGTATGGAAAAAACTTGAAGAGATTTATAGTAGTGATGAACATGTTAAGATTGCTAAAGAGGAGAGCCTAAGAGGAAAATTTGATGACATGATAATGTTCGAAGGTGAGAATATCCAGCAGTATGGTCAAAGGATAAAAGAGATAGTTTGTGAAATAGAGAGTGTAGGAGGGAAAGTGGAAGATGCCATAGTGATCAATAAGGTACTGATAACCCTGCTACCGGTCTATGCTATCCAAGTTGCAGCTATTCAGGAGCTGAAGTCCATTGGTAAAACTAAGGTAACTCTTGACTCTATTATTGGCAAACTTACTGCTTTTGAATTAAGCGGTTATGATGGTAGTGTACAAAAATCATAATCTACATTCAGATCTTTTGTCTCTAACCCATCTATGAGAAAAAGTAGAGATACTTTCCATGGCTAGGAATCTAGATCCAACAGATATGCTTATGATGAAGACAACTTAGTGGAGCTTGAAGCACTATTGGTAAAATGACTGCCTAGAGGCACTGGTAAATACAGAGATAAACTACCTTTAAAATTTTTTGCATGCAACAAGATTGGTCATATAACAACTAATTGTCCTAATGGTGAAAATGAACACAAGAGAGACAAATTCGAGAAGTATAAGGGTAAAGGCAAGAGAGATTGTTTTATAGCTGTTGACAGTGGTATCACTGATGAAGAATCTGATGATGTTGCTAGTGAAGATATTGTGTTTTTTAGCTATTAAGATATATCAGATCAGAAGGCATTAGTGTACAGGATGAATAACTCTGATGATTGGATCATTGATAGCATTGTTCACATCATTTTACTGGTGATCAAAGAAAATTTATTTCCTTGAAGGAATTTGATGGCGGTGTTGTTAGATTTGGCAATGACTCACCCTGTATGGTTAAAGGTAAGGGAGTTATTTCTCTTAATGGGAAGAGCAGTGCTGGCGATGTCTATTGGGTTGAAGGTCTTAAGCACAATATTTTGAGTGTTGCACAACTTAATAACATAGGATACCCACTGGAGTTTAGGAATGGTATGTGCAAAATCTTTGACAACAAAGGTGAATTGATTGCAACCAGGAAACAAACCAGAGGTAATCTGTTTCATCTTAATCCTAAAGTTAGCAACTTCTTGATTGCAAAGATAGATGATAGCTGGCTTTGGCATAGGAGATTTTGTCATATAAAATTTGATAACATTGTTAAAGTGAGCAAGTCCAAGACAGTAAGAGGTCTGCCTCAGCTAGAAAAACTGGGTAATGCTCTTTGTAAAGAATATCAATTAGGAAAGATGACTTCTTCAACTTTCAAGAGAAAGTCCTTCTGAACAGATCACTTGTTAGATTTGGTTCATACAGATCTATGTGGACCAATAAGAACAAGAAGCATTCAAGGTGATAGATATTTCACGTTCTTCACTGATGATTGTTCAAGGATGATGTGGGTCACATTTTTGAAGGATAAGAATGAAGATTTTGGTAAGTTCAAGGTATTCAGGGCCTTAGCTGAGAAAGAGAGTGGCAAAAAGATAAAATGTTTGAGAACAGATCAAGGCAATGAATTTAGTTATGAGGAGTTCACTAATTACTGTGATGAGAATGGTATCAAACAACAACTTTTTGCACCAAGGACACCACAAAATAATGGTATTGTAGAAAGGAACAACCAGTTAGTGGTTGAAGCTGCTAAGACAATGTTGATACAAAGAGGTGTAGAAAAAACCTTTTGGAGAGAAGATGTAAGTACAGTTGTCTACACAACGAACCGAGTTCTGGTGAAAAGAGGTAAGGACAAGACCCCTTATGAATATTGGTATGGAAGATCACCTGATGTTATCTATTTTAAGATATTTGGTAGAAAATGTTTTATTAAGAGAGGTGATTACATTAGCAAATTTGAAGCTAAGAGTGACGAAGGCATATTTCTTGTCTATTCTACCAAGATTAAGGCCTACAAATGTTTGAACAACTGGACACATAGAATTGTTGAGAGTGCTGATGTTCAAGTAGATGAATTTCCTGAAGTCTTGGAAGGAATCAGTTCAAAGAAGAAGGATGAAGATTCTTGCATTTTTCTTTTGGAACCAAAAACTATTAAATCAGAAACCGATAAAGCAAATTCTGATGCACTTGTTCAACTAGAACAAATAAATTCAGAAGAAGATGATAATGAAGAAGCTAAACCTAAAGATAATGATCATGTTATTCCTAGATATGTGAGACTGAAGCACAATACAAAGTAGATTGTTGGAGATAAGGATGCTAGAGTACTAACTAGATGAAAAATAAGAGAGAAATCTTGCATGATCTCCACCATTGAACCAAGAAGTGCTAAGGAGGCATTTGGTGATGATTATTGGGTTAAAGCTATGGAGGAGGAATTGGATCAAATTGAGAAGAACAACACTTGGACCCTAGCACCCCGATCGGTAAATAAGAATGTTATAGGTACTAAATGGGTATACAAGAACAAGTTGAATGAATATGGTGTTGTAGTTCGCAATAAGGCAAGATTAATTTGTAAGGGTTATGCGCAAGAAGAAGGAGAAGATTATGGCGAAATTTTTGCACCAGTAGCAAGACTGGAAGGTGTCAGAACTTTACTTGCATTTGGAGCCCATAAGAAGTTCAAGGTATACCAGATGGATGTTAAGTTTGCATTTTTGAATGGGATATTGGAAGAAGAGGTATACATAGAGCAACCAGATGGTTATACTTTCACAGATGAGAAAGACGTGGTATGCAGATTGCCTAAATATTTGTATGGATTAAAGCAGGCACCCAAAGCATGGTATGAAAGGCTTCATACACATCTGATGAAGATAGGATTTGCAAGAACTAGTGATGATAGTAACATTTATCTCAAGTTTGAAGGAGATGAAATACTAGTAAGTGAAGTATTTTGTTGATGATATCATATTTGGAGGCAATGATGTCATGAGCAACAATTTTGCATATGAAATGAAAAATGAGTTTGAAATGTCTTTAGTAGGGGAAATCAAATTTTTCATAGGCTTGTAGATACAACAAATGAAGAATGGTATTTTCATTACACAATATAAGTATATGAAAGAGGTTTTGGAGACTTTTGGCATGAGTGACTATAAACCAGTTGGAACACCAATGGTTACAGGTTGTAAGTTATCCAAGGAAGATGGATCTAAGTCTGTTGATGAAAAGGAATATAGGTCAATGATTGGCAAATTACACTATTTTGTTCACAACAGACTGGATATAACCCATGCAGTTGGTATATTTACAAGATTTCAGAAGAATCCAAAGGAAGCACATCTGATAGCAACCAAGAGAATTTTTAGATATCTAAAAGGTATTGTTGACTATGGATTATAATATCCATATGGATGAAACTTTTATTTAAAGGTGTACACAAATGCTGGATGGGCATGAAATGTTGATGAACAGAAAAGCACTACCAGTGGAGCATTTTTTCTTGGAGGAAGGCTTGTTTCATGTAGTAGTAAGAAGCAGAGTTGAACTTCACAATCTACTGCTGAAGCTGAGTATGTTGCAACTTATATGAATTGCACACATACTATTTGGATGAGGCACATTTTGGAAGGTTTTAAGATGAAGATCTTAGAACCTATAAAGATTTTATGTGATAACACAAGTGCCATTAATATTTCTAAGAATCTTGTTTTGCATGCATGAACCAAGCACATTGAATTGAAGTATCATTTTTTGAGGGAAAAAGTTCAAAGAAAAGATGTTATCTTAGAGCATGTTTCTACCAAGGAGAAAGTTGCAGATATTTTTATCAAACCTCTTCCTAAGACTACATTTGAGTGTCTTAGAAGTCAACTAGGGGTTTTCCCTCTTCATAAAGTTAGTTGAGCATGATGCTGATTGCATCAGTCCCTGAGTTACTTGTAAAATCTTAGAAGGATTGATGAAGAAGTGGTTGTATTCTACAGGAGGAGCATCAAGTTGCAATATGTTGTTGATGCACAGTGAAAATTTGATATTACATGTTTTAGTTTCAATTTGGCATTGTTTTCAAAGGGGGAGAAAAACTATGTGATTGATGAGAAGAATTATGTGATTGGCAAAGGGAAACCAGCGACAGGCTGAAGACAGACAGAGCATGGTGAATACCTGGTAATATAAACCAGGATTTCTATTCACTAATCACAACAATAATCAAAGGCATTAATATTTGTATTGGCATCAATGCCAATAGGGGGAGATTATTGGTATTTGCATAAAGATTGCATTAATGATATGTTATGTTGTCATTGATGTCAATTGAACCGGTAATGGTATTTATGATATTGTTGATATTGTTGTTATTGATATTGTCTTGTAACTAGTAGGAAGAGATTTGTGGAAGATGTTTAAGTATGTGAGTTGAACCAATAACCAGTGTATAATGTTAAACCCTTTCTATGTTATGTAATCGGTAAACCCTATGAGTTGTTTTGTTAAACCCTAACCGATTAAGTTTGCTGAAATGGTTATGTTGGTTTATTATCTCATGTTGAGCGATAATGATGCAACACATGTGGTCATTGTATGTAGATAAGTTCAGATTGTTTTGGTGCATTTGTTTGATTGTCTAGGGAATGAGCAAAGTAGATTGCGTCTAATGCAAAGCGCGTGATGAGTTACAAGTCCGATGAAGTGGTGATCATGGAGTGTTTGAAATTTTATTGAAGAATGTGTACAGATTGCTATGTAAATCCAATGATCACACTTCAACCGATTTATTTGTAATCTCTATGAGAGAATTAAGTTTTTGTTGTGTTATTTACCTAATTGATTTGTATTTAAGGTCGATGAAGTTGTTTTGTAAAAGGTGTAGGCATAAATCATTTGAGTGTGTGGTTGCCTAACCAGATAATGAATCTATAGTTTGTATAAAGGAAGACTGAATCTTAAAGGGATCTGATCAAGAAAAACTTGTTGTCTTCAAACAATTACAACATAATTAAAATCCCTTAACGAGGTAAGCTCTAACAAGCTTGGTTACTTCTTAAATCCTCTAACAAGGTTGCCCATTATCTTGGATTCTTAAATCCTCTACCGAGGTTACTCCTAACAAGGTAC
The DNA here is from genome assembly GCF_030272615.1 of Cryptomeria japonica. Taxonomy (NCBI): domain Eukaryota; kingdom Viridiplantae; phylum Streptophyta; class Pinopsida; order Cupressales; family Cupressaceae; genus Cryptomeria; species Cryptomeria japonica. The sequence continues at coordinate 430,312,502 of NC_081412.1, read as the reverse complement.
TTTCTTTTATCAAGGCATTTGTAAACCCCTTAACCGCATGATTCCTAACAAGATCAGTTCTTAATAGGAATTGTTGTAAAAGCTTTAACAAGCTTGGCTCCTAACAGGGCAAACTTCAAAAGAGTTTAGATAGCTATCTCGTGAGTCTCATCTCACCGTGGTTTTTACCTATTTGGGTTTTCCATGTATAAACATTTGTGTCATGTGGTGAATGTTTTTGTGGTTATGATCTTATTTTTTCTTTTTTGTGGTGAATGTACAAGCACTGAGAGATGTAGTGTAATGATATATGATTAAGTATTTGGATGTTTACAAGGTTAAAGTTGTTTCCTCTTAAATTGATATAACAATCAACTGGTATTCTTATGAGTATTGATCTTGATAGTGATATTTTTACTTTGTGTGATTGAGATTGAGTTTGGGAAGTTTTTTTTAGTTTTTCAGTTTATTGATTCACCCCCCCCTCTCAGTAATCTACCAGATACTTATTCTTTCATCATACCATCAAAAATATGAATGCAAATAAATATTTAATAAAATGTATGGATGTATATAAGATGCTCATGTATGCAGCTAACATCTCAATACACAAGTACTCGATTAGAGAAATGTTGATGAAAAAGAGACCACTTAGCTGAGAAATGATGATTGCTTCAGACTCAAATTCAAAAGATAAAGAGATCATTGTTATCATGCCGAAATCACTTGAAATGCATAAAATTTAGAATGAATTCAACCTAAAATAGTCACTGGATTTGTTATGCTTAATTTTCATGATTGAGCTTTTTAAAAACACAAGAGGCAAAACAGAGTTTCTTTCTTTTCATATGCAATATTAATTATCTTTTCCGCAATTACCATTTTATTGTTCATATCCTTGGATAGATTACGTATGTATCCGGATTGCACATTAAAGAAATTCCCTCAAAATAGAAAAAGAAATGACTCCAACCTCCTTATAGCATACAAATAAGCAAAGTTGAGGTATGTGTGGTGATTTCACCTTGATGTGAAGGTACTTATCATAGACACCCAACTGATTAGATGTTTCCAAATCATCAGAATCATTCCTACAAGCAAAAAATAAAGAAAAGTATTATGCCCCCAATCCTTTCTCCTCTTTGTCAAGATAGACTTCTTGGAGTTACTTGGAGAGAATAATAATCGAAAAACAATTGAAAAGATAACACACAAAGAAAATTTAAATCATATCTCAAATAGTTTAATGATTGTTTTCAATAGTCTTGTTTTGCTTGTTTACTCAGTGTTGATACTCTGCAGTAGTTTGGAGACAGGTGACTGACGTGGATTGGATGACCTAGTACTACCAACAAAAAAATGACTTGTTTGAACTACTTAGGGCATGTAAATTGATCAGTCGATTACCCTAAGACTAGGACGTTGATCGGTTTCAAGCCATGAGGGTTCCAAAAGAACCTGGATGCCACAAAAGCGACTAAAAGATAAAACAAATATGTAGCACTTCAATACAAGAGATAAGATGAACCTGGATAAAATCTAGAACCCATACTGATCAATGTCATTGTTTTGATTTGTGTTATTATTGATAGGAATGTCTGGTTTCAAAGAGTAAGTACCCTGTATAAGACCGATCTATCTGGTTTCGAGTGTACTCTTCCTTGTATAAGACATTTTGATTTTTGATAGAGTTTGATAGATTGATTAACAAGACATTCGATGAGATTGATTGCAGACCTTGAGAGTTTGTCTATGGTTGTTTTGGTTTGAAGGATGGTCTATGCTTTCTTGCTTTGATTTTGTCAGTTTTTGAATTAGTGAGTTTTTGATTGATTTTGTTTTTAAGGATTTTTTTTTAGGACATTTTATGATTTTTATTAATTTTTTTGCAGCTATTCCCCTAGTATGCATACCTATATGACATGATGATCTGCAGAATGCATGTGGAGACAATGAATTTTTGATATGACTTATTTTAATGCAATATGCATGATGGAGATGCATTTCCTATTCGAACAAGGATGACCGTGTTTGTTCAACATTTTGTAATACACCAATTGAATTGTAGGTACAAAACATTTCATAAATAAGTGGTCAATCAATCTATAAGGTCCTTTGGAACATCCAAATTAACACACCTAGTGACTAGGATTTACAAATGGAGACGTAGAGAACTTCCCCATTGATTCTTGAAACTTTGATCTTCTTTTTCCCATGTATGTGCAAATGAGTTAATTCATTCTCTTGTGTTCACTAAAGATCCTTAGCATCCTATATGACTATCTACATGCATTATCCTAACTTCAAAAGCATCCCAAATAGAGCCTCACTGGAAACAAGCTTTTAGAGCTCTGACGAGGTTATAGACTATAATTTATCAAATATTGCTCCATTACCAGTAGGCGTTCATAGCCCTGATGGATTTATTTGCATGTTACCATAGTCAAGCTTTCTGTCGTACTTGTATGCATGATATTTCAGTTATATATCATTTCTCTTTTGCCTTGAGATGGATATTTGGCATAGCACTTTTTTTTTTCTTGCCTTGACTTTTAAGTAATGAAACCTACTTGGGTGTGATAATTATAGTGGTGCTGAAGTAGAATTTTATATTTTTCACTAGCCATATGATCAACTAGGTGTCTCAAATGAATTAGAGATTTTGTTAATGTGTTTGAGATATAGCAATTGATAGATTTTGGGTTAACAAGTCTCAAATAGTGAAATCACTACCTAACCATAAGTAAAGTGTTGTCACGAGGTAATGCTGAAAATGAATGACCTTATGACCTCAAGGAATTCATGTTTATATATCTAAGAAATGAGACGACCCTTGTTTCCCTTGAATACAAATGGATGATAACTTGGAAAGTTGCCTTGTTTTATTCATGTTGCTATATGTAAATGAAAAAACTATATGTAATGCAATGCTTTGAATAAAATGATATGCAATGCAAAGCAAAACCTGAAATAACCCAACCCTTAGATATAGTATCATTTAACGTGTATGTTGTTCATAGGGTCAGGGAGTTTTGTGTAAGTAGTTTATTGGTCCAACATAAATATGTCTTTCTAAGAAGGACTCAACTAAGTGTACATGTCCAACATCTCCAATGTTGATTTCTTTAGTTTTTGGATTTGGTGATGAAACTAGGGTAAAGTCTTATGCAAAGGATTGGATAAGGGGTATGGGAAGATGAAAAGGGGTGTTGGATAATGGATCAGATATTGAAAGTTTGGTGTATGTGCAAATGGAAACATTTGTGGGATCACCATTGGTGCACATATTGAGGGATGGTGGATTGATGGATGAAAAGTGGATCTCAAATTTTGAGATTTGGATGGAGGAACAACCAGGGATTTTGGGACATAAGGATCCAAAATGGATGAAAGAGATGATGGTGAAATAGATTTGGAAGGTTTGGATGGAGGAACAACAATCTTGGTTGTTGATTTGGATTTCTCTTTAGATTAAGGAGACGCTTAGGGATTCACATGATTTTTTGATTTTTCATTCTTTTATAGTTTCTTGGAATGCATTGCTTCTACAAGTGCCTTAGGAACCCATATAGCTTTTGATTTTTCTTTCTTTTGCTCAGTGAGCCTTTGTGTCCTTCTAGATGGATGGAAGGTATGCGAATATGTACACATTTGTTGATCCTACACAAGGAATGGAGGAATATAGGGTCCTAAAATGGATGGAAGAGATGAAGGGGAAGGCATGTATTTGGATATTGGTTTAATAGACCGACATTTTGAGGAATATCACTAAGACCATGACTCTTAATAGTTTCTTTAACATGGAGGGGTTCTTGCTTGTGAAGGTCTACCCCTTTGCGTTTATAAATATTTTGACTTGTAGAATCATGAGAGGGCTTTGTAGGCATGATAGATCCTTGAGGTGAACATGGAGGATTATGACAAGGAGATGAAGGTATAATTTGATCTTGAGATGGAAGAGGACTATTGGATAGAGTAGGAATGGTGTTTGACTCTTCATTTTGAGTAGGATCGTTTGAAAAGGTAGAAGAGGCATCATGATCTTTCTTAGGAAGGATGTGTTGCTCTTGAGATGGAAGGGGATCCTCTTGGAAGAAATGGAAAGGCATAATGGGATCCTCATGGGAATCTAGGGAGGTAGGATATTTTTCAACCATTGGATGGGATGGCCCTTAAGATAGTCCTTGAGGATCAACATGAGAAGTTTCATCATTAGGTTCATTATTTGAGGGACATGGTATGGATTTTTGTTGAGAATCCTTAAGAGATGGAGGCATCATAGAAGAGATGGAGGCTACATGTTGGACATTTCTAGACACAGGTTCATAATTTTGATCATGCTTGGAAATGACACCTGGTTTCTCCTTAGGTGAATTATTAGGATCTTGAATTTCAATAACACCATCATCAAGGAGGTCTTGAATTTTATGTTTTAATTCCATACACATTGGAGTCTTATGTTTTTTATTCCTATGACATGCACAGTAATTACTCAAAATTTCACATCCCCATATGGCCTTTTTAGGCAATATGATAATATTTTGCTTAAGAAGCTCTTCCAAAGATGACTCAATAGATTGCCCCAAAGGTGTAAACTGTCTATCCAAGGGATAGATGTCTTTTTGTCTGGGTGAAGATGTCTTGTGATCTTGTATGAGATTCGACTTTTGATTTTCAATTAATTTCTATTCCACCTTATATAATTGTCTTGGCATTTCTTGAAGTCTAATATTCTTGATATCATGAAATTCTATCTCAAGAGGTGTAACTGAATCTTGTTGTTGGGATTGAATGTCATATATTTCTCTCTTGAGATCTTGAATTTATTGGGCCAAGGTAGTCATGGGCTTCTTACTTTCATCAGAATTTTTAGGAGAACTCCTAGTTTGAATAGGCATTTACAACCGACGTGACTGATATCAAGATTAAATCAAAGCTAGTTACACATTTTAATGTAGTGATTGAGAGAAGTGACTAAGACTCAGTCTGGTTTCAGGAACAATCTATCCTGTATAAGATGTTATCTAAGTAACTTAGTTTGATTTAGTTTGATAAGTAACTGATTGAACTAGATAAAAGATGATTGATAAAATTGTGCAACACAATGGTAGGGGTACATTATCATGATTGTTTATGCTCAAAATTATGATGAACAAATTTACGCTCACTGCGGACCGATTAGACAAGTATGATAGTTCTAGAAAAGTATGAAAATAGACAAGTTCTGGACTAACAAAATCAGAAATTTATATGACAGAGTATTCGGACTCAGATGACAATATAGTAGGTCTTAGATGATACAGACAGTTTCTCATACGATTTACTTCCTATACTTGCACGACAATTTAAAGTTCTCTAGAAGACAATATGATGAGGATAATTATTATTCATACGACAGTTTATCTAAGGTCAGACGACAATTTTGAGGACCTAGATGATAATTCTGATAGGACCGAACGATAAATTGATAGGACCAATTAAGACTCGTACAACAACAAGTATATAGCCAAACGCTAATTTAGTAGAATCATACGACAGAGGACTGGATAGAGATGAGATTCTGACATAGACAATTTTGATCACTGACAAAGATGAGATTCTGACAAGGACAAAGTTTTGATCACTGAGTTTTGGATGTTTTTCATTATTCTCTCCAGTTTCAGTATTTCGGTTTTAGTTTCAGGGAGGAAAACATAGTAAAGATGCAAGATGTATAATGACTTCAAGCACAACATGGGAACCCTACAAAAGTTGGCTTAGAGAAGAAAACCTTTTCTTGTAGACTTAGGTACACACCCAATAGCTAATCAGAATATGACCATTGAGTCTCATGCAATGGATTCTCAATGTTGTATTAGCCAACTCCAAACGCTAATGGGGGCACAAAATGACAAGTATCTTGGGAGTTTTACTATCTCTCTTGCACAAATATTATCCCCCTTTTGGAGGTGAATCGGGTAGCCTCTATCTTATAGTTCTTAGTTAGGAATTCCGTTTGAAATTACCCCTTGAAGTCATGCAAGCATGATTGAGGCCTATAGCTCAACAAGGTACCAAAACAAGTTGTAGTCACGTAAACGTGATTGAGACCGTGAGGCCCTACAAAATATCCGATATGAGAGATCTCAAAGAGAAAACTTGAATAATATTTTCCTCTGAGACTTTAATGACTAGAGGCCTATTTATTATAGTGAGTTGGAATGCTCAGGTCCAACTTTACTCACTTGGGTCATTCTCATAGGGTGATTACTTTTTCTCACCATGATAGGCCCACTAAAGGTACACAAATCTCAAACTTAGAAAAAACTTCAAGGGTCTGGATTTCTAATTGTCTGTGTAGACAAGAGCATACTCTCCTACCTCTTAGATTTTTATTAAAACACAAAAGATAGATCTGTTCATTAACCAAATAGAAAATCTAAGTGCCTAAAAATGAATTTAAAGAATACACAATGTTTGGTCGATTCTCTTTAGGCAATCTTCAAAACCAATGCATCAGTGGTCATGTTGTTTTTTATTATTTGACACGTGTATGTTTGATTGATAAATTTTTTGACAAGCGTTCTGGAAGAAACCGATTAGGCTATGAAAATATTAGGCAGACAGAAGACAATTCAGGGTTAGTGTCAGTATCATCAAAATTTGATTCAAGAAAAACCATGAAAACTAATTTGTTTTTCAAAAAATCCTAATCTAACTCCTCCAACCTGCAAGAAACTATTAGAAACCTACTAGAAGAAAAAGTTAATGAAATATCTGTTAGTCCCATCTGATGCTGAGAGGGGAGGGGTGAATCAACACTTGATCAAATCTTCACAATTAAACTTTTAACTTAAATCTGCATTCATCTAATATCCAACAATATTCTTAATCACTGGAGTAAAATATGCAAGCATGAAAAGTTGACAGTGACACTAAGAAGTTATCTCATGGAAACCCAAATGGGAGAAAACTACGATGTGAGTATAAATTCACAAAATTTGTACTCTTTTGAAGTATGCCCGGTGAGGAACCATCTCTGTTAGGAGATTACAAAGACACTGTTAGGTGCCACCCAGTTAAGGGATTTTGTTCAAGGCCGGTTAGTGCCTTTACCCTATTAAAGGTAGCCTGGTTAAAGGACTTAAAAACATTAGTTAAGATGTCACCCGGTTAAGGGAATTAACAAAAGGGACCTGTTAAAGTCCACCCAGTTAAGGGATTTATGTTGTAGTGGTTAGAAAGCAATATATGGATGATCTATTGAATTAGCTACTGATTGCTTGATCAGATCTCAATATGCATCACACTCAATCTACACCGGTTGTATCTTCTCTGCACAACACCAGTTTTCTTCTTACACCTTTAGCTCTTCACTCAACCGATTGTATGTCCCTCGGCACTACACTCTGTCGATCCTGTGACCTTCGACTCTGCACTCTCCCGGTTCTCTATCCTTCAGCTTTGCACTCTGCTGGTTCTCTGTCTCTCAACTCTGCACTTAGTCGATCTACCTCAAACACACTCTACTCTACTAAAACCTCTTAGAACTTCCTCTCTCTTTACTCTTCACTTTGGATCATCTTCAACAAGATCTTCTTGTTGCAAATTTCATGATCAAATTTTTTTGAATGAACTCAAGAACACTTTTTACATTTTCTATCGACACTTTTAGGCGTTCCCTCGATCAAAGCAATCATAGATTTTGGAAGATTTCAAATTAAAAATCTCCCACTCTTTCTCTGCATGCCTTGCAACAATTCCGCCAAGTGTTCAACAAATTCTACCACCGCATCTCCCAAAGAGAGTAACTTCCAGGTCATGTACACTCAATTAAGTGCAAACCAGAAAATCCACAAGTAATCATGCTTGACTGCATGATAATTGAAGATGACCTTACCAACAAATGATTTGGCATAGACACAAGCTCACCAACTCTTCTTTCACCACCACAATTGAATAACTGATCATCGCTCCAAAATTTATGATGATCACCTATCTTCCTTGTGTCATACCACTGTATTGGTATACCATTGCACTTCTATATTATCAGTTCATCCTCTGATTGCCAATTTGTAGTGCTAGCATCAATTTTCTTCCCTTGTTTGCCAATGAGATTCTAGTTTGCATACAATTTCAAGTTTTCTTTCCTGAGTCACCTTTTGTGACTTCATCATCATCAGAGTGATCGATCTTCCTGAATGACAGATCAGTTGGCTTAGTCTATCTTTCCTTGAGCTGATTGAACCTTTGATAATTTGTTACCAATGTTGTTTCCATGTGTTTGTAATTCATCACTTTTGCTTACTGAAAAACACCACTCTACTTATACCACTTCACTGGTTAGTGTCTTCACTAATAAGTGTTGGACATCAATGACAAATCTTAGCACATATACCGGTTCTCTGGATTGACCGGTTTGTCAATGTCAACAATCCAACAATCTCCCCCTATGGTTGGCAATATTCTGATGCAATAACTTTGGCTCAATCACTACTTATCAATGCTCAAGAACTCTAATCATATCTCCCCCTTTGACAACAATACCAAAGAGTCCTTTCTGTACACTTACAAGACTGCTCCCCCTAACCGGAGTAGTCCACACTCATCAATCTTGTCTCTTGTTTGTAAAAAAAAACTTGAAATCATACCAGATTGATGTAGAGCCCTATTTGCTTACTTTACTGAATGGAGGGGCGTAAACCCCAACTTATTTCTGAGATAGTCAAAGGTGTCCTTTTGTAGTGGCTTGGTGAAGATCTCAACCACCTGCTCTTTTGTTGGTATGTACTCCAACATCACTTCCTTTTATTGAACTCGTTCCCTTAGATAGTGATATTTGATGGCTATATGCTTTGTTTTGGAGTGCATCTCCGAGTTCTTGGATATATCAATGGCACTAGTGTTATCATAATGAATCACTACCGGTCCAACCACTTTTTCTTATATTCCTTCCAATTGTTTCTTGATCCAAACTATCTATGTGCAGTTGATTGCAGTAGCTACATACTCAACCTCATATGTGGATTGAGATATGCAGTTTTGTTTCTTACTTGTCCAAGATACAATCCTGTCTTCGAGAAAGAATGCACCTCCACTAGTGCTCTTTCTATCATCAATGTTCCTAACCCAATCTGAATCAGCGAAGACACTTAAACTGAAGTCTCCCTTATGTGGATACCATAGACCATATTCATCAGTCTCCTTTACATATTTGGATATTCTTTTGACTACCACCATGTTAGTCTCTTTCGGATTTGCAGAAAATCTGGCAACCAAGCCAACACCTTGAGCTATGTCTGGTCTACTACGTACTGAATATTGTAGCTTACCAATCATAGAATGGTAAAGTGTCTCATTCACTTCTTCAACCTCATCATATTTATAGAGCTTGCAACCTGTAACCATTGGAGTTCCAACAAGTTTGCAATCTTCCATCCCAAAAGTTTTCTGAATTTCCCTTATGTACTTAGTCTAATTGATGAAGATGCCATTCTTTAGTTGAGAGACCTGCAAGCTAATAAAAAACTTTATCTTGCCAATCATGGACATCTCAAATTCTTGCTTCATTTGATCTGCAAAGCTTCTTCTCATCTCTTCATCTCCCCCAAAGATGATGTCAACTACAAAGATCTCAACCATTAGGTGTTTTCCTTTATATTTGCTCTTCATATACAAGTTACTATTATAACTGGTTCTTTTGAACCCTATGCTTAGCAGATATGAGTATAACCTCTCATACCAAGCTCTCGGTGCTTGTTTCAACACATACAGAGCCTTCTGCAACCTGCATACCATATTCCTTCCATATCCAGATGTAAACCCTTCCAATTTATCTATGTATACTTCTTCCTCTAACACCCCATTTGACTGCCAATTTGACATCCATTTGGTAAACTAATTTTTTTTTATAAGCAACATAGGCCAGCAAAATTCTGACCCCTTCTAGCCTTTCCACTGGTGCAAAGGTTTCTCCATATTCCAAACCTTCTTCTTGAGCATAGCCCTTTTAGACCAATCTTGCTTTGTTTCTTATCACTTTACCAGTTTCATCCATTTTATTTCTGCACCCACTTGGTGCCTATTACATTTTTGTTTTCCAGTCTAGGCACTAGAGTCCATGTATCATTTTACTCAATTTTCTCCAGTTCTTCTTCCATGTCTTTGACCCAGTCATCATCTTTTAGAGCCTCCTTTGTTGTTTTGGGCTCAAAAATGGATAGCATACAACCATTCTCTCTCACTCTTCTTCTCGTTAGAACTCCTCCATCCTTGTCACCAATGATATTTTTTGTAAAGTGATTATTCCTGACATACTTAGCCAATACCGGTTCACTCCTCAGAGCTTCTTCTACCGGTCATGCAGGTTCTACTTCACAGGATTCTCCATTAGCTACTTCAACAGGATATTCTTTAGTAGGTTCCACCAGTACATTGTACTCAAACCCTTTATAGTCCTTTGATTCACTCTTACTATCCTACTCAATTTTCTCAGAGTACTCATCTACTCTGACATTTGCACTTTCCACAATCTGGTCGGTCTTTTGTTTAAACACCGGTATGCCTTTCTCTTTGTTGAGTAACCTATGAAAGGTTCCTTCATCATTCTTGGGATCAAGTTTTCCAGTGTACCCATCCCTCTTGATATAGCACCTACTTCCAAATACTTTGAAATAACAAAGATGAGGTGAGTATCCACTCCATAATTCATATGGAGTTTTATTTGTCCCTTTCTTTATCTGTATTTGGTTCAAAGTGTATACAACAGTGCTTATTTATTCTCTCTAGAAGATATGGGGAATTTCCTTCTGTATCATCAGAGTCCTTTCACAATCAATAAGAGTTATATTTCTTCTTTCAGCAACTCCATTCTGTATAGGTGTTTTGGGTGTAGAAATTTGCCTCATAATACCCTGTTCCTCGCATTAATTCATGAACTCTTGAGAGGTGAACTCTCCTGCTCTATCTGATCTCAGACACTTCAAATTCTTATCGGTGCCTCTTTCTACTCAAGCCTTAAAAACCTTGAACATGTGAAAGGCTTCAAATTTTTCCTCCAAGAATACAACCCACATCATTCTTGAGAAGTCATCCACAAACAACATAAAATACTGGTCTCCATAGAAACTCTTGGTTCTCATGGGACCACATAGGTCTGTATGAACTAAGTCTAGCACATTTTCAGATGAAAAGGTTTTACTGCTGAAACTAGACTTAGTCAACTTTCCTAGTTGACACTCTTTTCACATAGCATTTTTAGGTTTCACTATGTCAGGCATACCTCTGACAGATTTTACCTTATTGACTTTTGCTATGCTATCAAATTTGACATGACACAATCTTTTGTACCACAACCAACTGTCTTCAACCTTAGCCATTAGATAACTACCTATGGTGGTGTCTAGATGAAATAGATTTCCTATTGACTGTTTACCGGTGGCAATCAGACTTCCTAATTTGTCATTTATTTTACATATTCCTTCATTGAATTCTAACTAGTAACCCTTATTGTTAAGTTGTGCAACACTTAACAAACTATATTTTAATCCTTCTACCCAATAGACATCATCACAATTTGTCTTATCATTCAGGCCTATAGACCCCTTACCTTTTACTACACAAGGAGCATCATTTCCAAATCTCACAGTTCCTCCATTGCAATCCTCCATGCTGAGGAATTTGTTTCTATCATCGGTCATGTGGTGAGTGCAACCACTATTGATCACCCATTCTCCACACTAGTTTGTGCTAGAAATCAATGCCATATCTCCTTCCTCTATGTTGTCCTCCTTGACTACCATAAATGTAATGCCATCTCAATCAGATCCCTCTGATTCTTCATCAGTGACGCCTTCTTCTATAAGATAACATTCCTTCTTTCTCTTGCCCCTGTAGCTTCTAAAATTATCCTTCACATCTCTATCATTGTCAAGACATCTTGAAGCAATATGTCCTATCTTATTACTAGAGAAGCACTTTAAGGGTAGTTTACCTTTGTAATTTCCTTTTCCTCTTGGCAATATTCTTGCCAATAGAGCTTCAATTTCATCTTGCTAATTTTCCTCAGATAGTAGATTTTTAGTTTCATGGGAATGACCGATTTTGGTAGTAGAACTAGTACCAGTTTCTTTCCTTCTCCTTGTTGGTGCATGCATCATGGAGGCTTTGAAAGAAGCATCAATCTTTGGTACGTTGTTGTCATAATTGCTCAATTCAAAAGTAGTCAACTTAACGATCAGTGAGTCAAGAGTTACATTGACTATTCCCAAGGATCTAAGTTCCTGGATAGCAGAGACCCTTATGGCATATTGTGGTAACAAGGTTCTCAGGATTTTGCTAACCACATCCTCCTCCTCAAGATTTCCTCTGACACTTTTAATGGAGTTTACTACATCCTTTATCCTCTTGCTATATTGCTCTATGTTTTCTCCTTCCTACATCCTCATCTCATCATATTTTCCTCTCAGGTTGTCTAGTTTGGCCTTTTGAACATGAGGATCTCCCCCATAGACTATCTTCAGGTTATTCCATATTTGAAAAGTTGTTTTCAAATCTTGTACCTCAAAAAATTCATTATCAGAAAGAGTGCTAACAATCAGATCCGTAGCAACAATATTATCTTGCCTTTCCTTGATCTGTTCTGGAGTAAGAGTCCCTCAAGGTTCATTGTACTCTATGATCACATGGTTCTAGTAGTGTTCGCCTAGGGATCTTAGATAGAGTTTCATTATTTCACACCATAAGGTGTAATTCTCCTTAGAAAACTTAGGACCCACCTTATGCATCATCTTGGACCTCTTCTTAAGCTGATTAAGCTTCTTCTAATTCTAAGGACCTGATGCTCTTATACCAATTGTTAGTCCCAACCAGTGTTGAGAGGGGAGGGGTGAATAAATACTTGATCAAATCTTCACAATTAAACTTTTAACTTAAATATGGATTCATCTAATATCCAACAATATTTTTAATCACTGGAGTAAAATGTGCAAGCATGAAAAGTTGACAGTGACACCAAGAAGTTATCTCGTGGAAACCCAAATGAGAGAAAACCACAGTGTGAGTAGAAACTCACAAAATTTTTACTCTTCTAAAGTATGCCTGGTGAGGAGCCATCCCTATTAAGGGATTACAAAGACACTGTTAAGTGCCACCTAGTTAAGGGATTTTGTTCAAGGATGGTTAGTGCTTTTACCCTATTAAAGGTATCCTGGTTAAAGGACTAAGAACATCAGTTAAGATGTCACCCGGTTAAGGAATTATACAAAAGGGACCTGTTATTAAGGGATTTATGTTGCAGTGGTTGGAAAGAAACATATGGATGATTTGTTGTATTAGCTACTGATAGCTTGGTCAGATCTCAATATGCACCACACTCAATCTACACCGATTGTGTCTTCTCTGCACAACACCAATTTTCTTCTTACACCTTCATCTCTTCACTTAGCCGGTCACCTGTCCCTCAGCACTACACATTGTCGATCCTCTAACCTTTGGCTCTACACTCTGTCGGTTCTCTGTCCTTCGGCTCTACACTCTACCAGTTCTCTGTCTCTTGACTCTACACTTAGTCGATCTACCTCAAACACACTCTACTCTGCCAAAACCTTTTAGCACTTCCTCTCTCTCTTTTCTCTTCACTTTGGATCGCCTTCAACAAGATATGCTTGTAAATTTCACGATAAAAAATTTCTGAATAAACTCAAGAACACTTTATATATTTTCTGTCGATACTTTCAAGCGTTCCTTCAATCAAAGCAATCATAGATTTTAGAAGATTTCAAATTCAAAATCTCCCACTCTTTCTCTGCATGCCATGCAACAATTCTGCCAAGTGTTCAACAAATTATGCCATTGCATCTCCTAATGATAGTAAATTCTGGGTCGTGTACACTGAATTAAGTGTGAACTAGAAAATACACAGATAATCATGCTTGACTACATGATAACTGAAGTTGATCTTACCAACAAGTGATTTGGCATAGACACAAGCTCACCAACTCATCTTTCACCACCACAACTGAATAACTAATCACCACTCCAAAATTTATGGTGATCACTTGTCTTCCTTCTGTCATTCTGGTGTACCGGTATGCTACTGCACTTTTATATTACTGGTTCATCCTTTAATTGCTAGTTTATAGTGCTAGCATCAAGTTTCTTCCCCTGTTTGCCAATGAGATTCCAGTTTGCATACAACTTCAAGTTTTCTTTCCTGAGTCACCTTTTGTGACTTTGTCATCATCAGAGTGACCGATCTTTCTAAATGATAGACTGGTTGGCTTAGTCCATCTTTCCTTGAGCTGATTGAACCTTTGATCATTTGTTACCAATGTTGTTTCCATGTTTTTGTAAGTCATCACTTTTCCTACTGAAAAACACCACTCTACTTATACCACTTCAGCGATTAGTGTCTTCATCGGTAAGTGTTGGACATCAATGACAAATATTAGCACATATACCGGCTCTCTGGATTGACCGGTTTTGTCAATGTCAACAATCCGACAATATCAAATCTTTTGGTGGGCTTACACAAGCCTAATTTCAAATCTTGATTACAAATTTTTCACTCCTAATTCTGAAATGCCCTGAAATTTGACTAAGTTTGAAATTTGGAATATCCTCCAAAAAAAGATTTTGCATTATAATTCCTGGAGGTCCGAAACCCCTCTCAAACATCCTGACAATATATATGGAATATAACTTAAAGTATAAGTTCTCTTCTCTCTATCTTATACTTAATTGTTATATTCCATATATATTTACCTTCCACAAGCCTAATTTCAAGAAAACTCCTAAACAAAACTTTCTATTTTCATATGACAAAACAGTAACTCCTACGAGTATTCTCACTTGACCATACACGAATTTTCACCAAACCGAACGAGTAAACCCAGAAGCAAATGATAAAATCAGTTACTCGTATGATTACTCCCACACAACCAAATGACAAATCTCAGAACTCGTCCTGTATGTTGCAAAAAATTGTATGGCCTTTTGCAGAGACTGTACGAATGAGACCTAAAAAAAATAAATGATTTTGAGGCTAAAAGATTGAATTCTGAGCCCCACGGTGGGTGTCAAAAATGTGTGTAAAGTCCATAAGCTGTAAGACACAACACTTCAATTAATTCATTGCATGAATGGTTAGGCAGATATAATCATGAATATGAAAATCATAACAAATTGACCTATTTCTTTCTAAAAGATGTGAGTATAGACTTTCTCTCAGATTTGTCTAAGCAATACCAGTGACTAGACTACACCAAGATGAAGGATTTAATCTATATGAGAACAAGAATAAGCTAAATGTATGCAAGATTAAGCTAGATGAATGAATATTAAGCTAGATGAATTCAAGCAATAACGATTAAACTAAGTATGCAAAAATCTAAACTAAGATACAACAATCTCAAAGAACAATATCTTCAATGACTCCAGAGAAAAAAATACACAATAACAATAAATCTCCAGGGTGTTTTGAATGAGAGATGAAGGGCTGAATTTATAGAGACTCAAAAGAGAGACCAACAGTCAAGATCGATTAACAATGAGTGGTTGAGATTCCTCAAGAAAAAGCACAATCCTAGTTAATTAAAATAATTGAAAGATCATATTAAGTTAATCTTGAGATAGATTCCAATTATATCTTGATTGAATGCATTTATATTATAAGTCCAAGTTTGCATTGGAGATAAAATTTAGTTGTTTCAATGCACATTTTTGAAATTTTCTCAAGATTTTTATTTAAAAAAAGCCTTTTCAATGTAACTAAACCTCTTTCCTCAAGAAAAGATTTATATTCGATTTCCTGATATGAAACCATTTTAAATTGCTTTAAAATACATTCATGTAAATAAAGCTGAAATACATAAATATTTTCTTAAGGTTTGTTGATAAACATAGTGTAACTCATAGAAATTAGATCACAAAATCTTCTACAAACAAAGAAAGGGAATATAGAGAGTTTGTGCTTTATAAACTTTGAATTTGAACCACAAAGAAGATGGAATATGAGGATAATGAATTATTAGGTATTGAAGCTTATTTTGATTTTGTGAAGAAAAGAGTTACACTCCTGAATTTGATCCTTGCATTTAAAGTTAAGATGATTATTGGGTAGTTCATTTGAAAAGCCATATAGATATGTGCATTATGAATTTTCATCATGTTAGATGTTGTTATGGAAAATTATTAAAATCAGTTAGTTGAATTCATTAATCATGAAAAACCACATATTAGTATCAAAATAAATATGTTATTCGAGAAAAGAGATAGACAAACCAAAACACATGGAAACATAGAGAACTTAGGCTATATAAACGTGGAAATTTGAAACCATGAGAAACATAATACAAGTTAATGATTACGCGAATTAAATGTTTTGATAATTGAATAAAAGAATGTGTACTCATTTTTTATTCAATTTTTATGTAAAGATACATACATGTGTTACACCTTCTTATATTTAATTCTTGTCTTTGAATTATTTGAAAGATAGAAGCGAGAGACAATTTTCTTTTCAGATATATATTTGTTTATCCATGAAAGATTGCTTCCTGTCAAATAGGATTGGTTGTAATGAAGATTGATTCTTTCTATTTCTATTGAATGCAAGATTGTCTTCTTTAACATTGTATTTTTATCATGTGAGAAATAGGATGCTAGAATTGAAAAATGAAAGATTGTTTTATGTATATATTTATTCTATATTCATAAGAACAAAGCTAGATAGGCTTGTGTTTGTGGAAAGTTACCTTCTAGGATAGGTGTTGAATGTGGGTTATACAGAGAGAGTTTTCTTTTTCCTAACTAAATTTTATTGCTATGCATGGCATTATACTTGGTCGAGTAATCGAATAACCATTGAAATAGATGGATTCATTTATTTATCCACTCTACCACATCCTCGATTAATCTTGCTTGTTTCTTAATGGAATAAGAAAATAGAAAATGCACGTATTATTCTAGGTACACACCAAATTCCATCTTGTCTATCGAATTCTTTTTGCTAAGCAATTCATGTAGGGTTGGGTGTTCTTGATTGACCAATAATTCTAGGGAAGTGTAAACTTCAAGGTTGGGTGGAAAAAGCACCTGAATCTTGTTCTCATCTTCATTCAAAAGATTGCATTGAAGATAGCTTGGATTGCAAATCAAAGGACGCATCTCATCCTTTACTTTGTATTCTTTTGTTATTAAACTTAAGACATTTTGAAAAGCCTAAGTATTGTATGTTTGCGATACTACTTATATCTATTTATTGATTGAAGAATATTTATCTCTTATAGAAATTTCATGTTTATTATGATATAAATGGAATGATCAAATGAATCTATGGAAGGAAAAGTAGAATTAAATAGATTTATTAAGGAATTATGAGTTTATTTAAGAATAAAGAGTATTTCATTTTATTATTTAAGTTACAATGATTTACATCTTTACAGATTTGCATCTTTCATATACTTTTCGAACTTGCTTGTGAGACCTGACAATCTGAAAAAAACTCCAACATCCTCACACATATCTTCTCCCATGCTTTCAACTGAAATTTTCATCTCATCTAATAGCTCTGAAAATTGATTACGTGAGAATTTTTAATTTTGAGCTTAAATATTGATCTTTCTACTTTTATTTGCATCCTCTGTCAGGCTCCAAGGTCTAGGGTTTAGGGTTTATCAAAATTTCTTATATCTTATGAATAAAACCCTAGCAATGATATATCTTGTCATTACTTTTTCCAACTTAAATCCAAGGGTTGTATTCCATTGGCCGGGCCTTTCTATTCCCTAAGTGATAAGTGGCGATGGACCGGTTTATGAAATGATTTTCCTAGGTCATATGTGAAAATTTTCCTATAGTCGGTCTCTTTTAATTTATGCCTGCTCCCGCACTTTTCCTAAGTCTTAAATCCTAAGTATTTTGGTTGGTTTCTTAAAAAAAGGATGGATCTGACGGCCCACACTTCCCCATGGTTAAAACTGCAAAGAAGTTAAAGACCATGGAATCATGAGATGATGCCACATATCTTTGGCAGAAAAGGGGTAAGTTAGTAGTGTAACCTGATGAGGCCTTATGTCACCGGTTCTCAAGTGGTAAAAACCTGTTTACTAACATTTCTATCAATTAACACGTGTTCAAGATGAATGAAGATGTTATGTTATGAGATAAAAGGTGCCTTACTTTTAATTCTAAAAGGGTTAACGGGAACTGTGCAAAACAATAAAGTGTGAATAGATTTGATGGCCCCTATATTCCCGTGATGGAAGTTGCAAGGAAGTTATGGATCACGGCATCATGAGATGATCCCATGTGTCCCAAGCTGACCAGAAAGACTTACGGTGGGTTTGCTAATAGAGTCTTCTCAAGAGATGATATGGCACTGATTAGTCATGACTTCATGGGTCCGTAGATAAAATGGAAGGTCAAATGCCACCTCGACAAATAATGATCATTAGATTTGCCAGGCTGGGTAAGATCTGTGGTTGAGTTTCAAATGTAAAATTAGGAGGGATCATTGAAGACATTGGTTGTAGCTTGCATGAGAGAGATGGGATGAATAGGATATAGACTTGTTGACTCAGGATGATTAATGACAAGCTGGGAGATTTAGATGTCGACTTAGTCTAGGAGGACTATTTTCAAATTTTCTATTGAGCAAAGGACTGATTCAACTAGGCAAGGAAAATTTATTAGAGATGTGAAAGGATTGGGATAAGATACAGGTTTAGGTATGATGGATCATGAGTTCTCTGATGAGTTCATAGATTTGCTTGTTGACAAGAATCCTAAAGCAGAAGATTATACACCCATGGAAGAATAAAATCAAGATAAAATCACTCACATAAGGTGAATCTTGACGGGAAGATACAATGGATGTGATATGCATGATTTCTAGTGTCCATAGCTGGCAAGTTGAATTAAGAGAACTTGAGTGATGATTTTTGACGAACAGGCACTACTAGATAAAGTGTTTTTAACTATAAATACAACAAGGTGGTGATTAAACTGGTAGGAGAAAATGAAGCCTTTTCATTTTCTGAGTGTAGTTTTTTCTTTTGCAAGGAGAATGATGTTTGAGCAAGGTCGTAAATGGAGTTGCTATATGCTCTATGATACCAGATGGATGTTTTCTCTCATGTGTGAGTATGTCTATTGTCAAATCCTGGGCATGAAGGTTGAAGCTCCTCCTCTAGCTTAGAGGCAACTTTTCCTCTTGTCGGGACTCGATTTCCTTTCCTAGAATGGAAATGCTCAATAGGACAGAAGCAAACATCTCACACTCCATCCAAAGGTGTTAGGGTGATAACGACATGGATCAAATGGTTTTGTTCCTACCAATTTCCAGTTAAGAAAGATGATTCACAAGTGCCAGCACATGGATATGGAAATATTTTTGTAACAAAATTGCATACGACCTTTTAGGCCTAATTGTCAAGAATGAATCTGTTGTTGACATGTGTCTTCTGGTCAGAAGCTTGTTGCTCCCTTTCTTCTATAAAAAGAGAAATCATGGCTAGAAGAATGGTTTAGATTTTTTGGGAATGTCTTGTAGGTTCAATTTTTCCTTGTTCCTTGGGGTTTTTCCTAGTCTATTTCTGGTAGTGAGTCTAGGTGAAGAGAACAAGCTGTAAAGTCTTTAATAAAGTAAATAAAGAAATGTTTTAGTGTCAAGTTCTGCACAGGTTCTTGAAGGAGTTATATGTAAATTTTATCTTGTGACAGAGATAGCATTTTGTTCAAATAAAATAAATTCTCTTTTCTCTCCATTGCATGATTCTATTAACTTTTAAATGAAATCAATCAAGGGTTTATTTCATTTAGTGCATTATTATGATGTATGTAGCTTTTTGTTTATGCTTTGGCCCAAGGGGTCAATTAAATTGCTTAAATAGAGTTGTAGAATGATAGGGATTGTGCAAGGATTTTAGATAAGTAGCTTGTGGTTGGGATCATCATCTTAGATCTTATGTTATTAGATCAAATTTTGTTACATTTTTTAGGTGGCTAATGGAGTAAGGCACTAATCAATACTTGTAACCATCTTTATTTATCAGCCTTGTTTCGGTCTTAATTGATGAATCTCTACAAATCTTTTAAAATATCAGAATATCATCTGTTAAGTTTTCATGTATTTTCTGAAAGTTGTCCCGCCCATCTCATGCTCCATCCTAAGGTCAAGGATTGCTGAAGGATTTTCCATCCTTGAGAATT
This sequence comes from Cryptomeria japonica, assembly GCF_030272615.1. Taxonomy (NCBI): domain Eukaryota; kingdom Viridiplantae; phylum Streptophyta; class Pinopsida; order Cupressales; family Cupressaceae; genus Cryptomeria; species Cryptomeria japonica. The sequence goes on along the minus strand of NC_081412.1, from coordinate 430,292,333 downwards.
CTCCTTTTCTATTTAGTCCTTTTATGAGATAATCTGCTTTGTTTTCAGTAGATTTCTGTGTATTGTTGCAGAGAGAAGGAAGTTCACTGAAGGGATTACCCTCCCGAGTCCTACAGAGCCTGAAGTGTAGAAGGATCTTGTATCCTTGTTGAAGTTGGTCCAAGCCTAACAGATATTGATAGATGGAAGTGGCTTTCCATAGGTATTTGGAGGAATCAACTTGGTCTTTGCCCTGTGGCAGTGTAAACCCGTTTATTCTGGGAAACAATAAAAATGGCGACTCTGTTAGGGAATGTTGCTTGAAGTTGTATGAGTCTTTTGTGATTTTATGGTTGAACATTTCTCCCGCGTCACAGGACTCAAACTTTTCCCATAGAATGAAGAGTTTCTTGATCTATCCCTTGTCGATTTGAGTTAATTCTCATAAATGTTGCTGGAGAATCTGCTATAGTCTGTCTTTTGATAAAATGTTTTGTCTAGATCTGTCCCTTTTTCAAGATTATTTGTAATACCTCACAAGTTGTGAGTGGCAACTCTAAGATTTTGAGATCTATGCACTAGTGTGCATCTGTGTGAAGAAGAACCAAAGAATTTGTAGAAGAGATGAAGCAGATTTGAGCTCTAATGATGAAGTACCCCAACAAGCTGAGGATGGAATCCATATAATTCCATTTGATGATAAGGAAGTGTTGCAGTGTTGTGTTGAAACAAATTTGACTTGTGAAGAATTCCTGGTTATTTGAAGTATTTGTCCTCTGTAAGGAGGTGGCGACTCTATCAAAGATCAATGTTAAAGATTTGAAGGATTGAAAGGGATTTTGCAAATCCCAAGTTAAAGAAGGCAGCAACAACTTCAACATTTCTAGGTATTTTGATTTTCACAAGTCAAATATATTTTCAAAAAAATTATGTGTATAAAATGTTCCCTAAAGAGTGAAAGAAGCACTAAGGAGTAAGGAAGGGAATGGTAGTGATTATTTTACATACTCCTATCACACAATTTTTACATTTTGTATGAGGTTAGATGGAGTATGTTTTGAGCTATGCAATGCAATGGTTTAAGATTTATGGAAAAAGGAGAGAATTAGGGAAATGAATGAAAATATGTATTATGTGCCTGTGCTTCCCTATGAAATGTTGAATATAAAAGTGCAACCTATGCCAAATCACTATAAAGCTTTCTTTATGGAAAGATATAAGCCGTTGACTTTTAATGGTAACCAAGGTTTCCCAAACCCTGTTCCTGCAAAGGTTAGGGAGCAACTACCAAAATTCAGTGGGAAAAGGTTAGAATCAACACATCAACATTTGCAAGAGTTTTTTAAATTGATGGGAGATTTTGAGATAAATCAGGAAGATGTTTTCATGAAGCTGTTTGTTTAGTATTTGAACGAAAACGATAGAGATTGGCTTTCTTACCCACTAGTATGTTCTATCTCATCATGGGATGAGCTAAAAGTAGCATTCATGGAACAATTTGGTGAAAGAATTAATCCAAGCTCAATTATGAAAACATTCATGGGTATCTAGAAGGAAGAAGGTGAGTTAGTACCTTCTTTTAATCTCAGGTTTACTAGGGCATTGGATGACATTCCTAGCAGTTATAGACCAAATGATGCAGTGTGCTTAGTTGTTTATTTGGTTGCATTTGACAAGGAAGAAAGTTATCTGCTAAGAGATAAAGATCCTAAAACCTTAGATCGGGCTAATAGGATAGCAATGAATATTGAGAACAAATTGAAGCATGGAATCCCTAGGGGTTATCTATCTACAAGGGCATGCTATCCCATAGTATTAGAGGCTAAAGAAAGACATGAGTCAGAAGATAAAGATCTGTATTAGGGTGTTTATATCCCTTTTGATCACATTAACCATGTTAATAATTATGATTTGAACAAAAATGTGATGGAAGAGAACTTATCCCAGACAGTGGTTATTCCTCATATTGATGAAGAAAAGGTTAATGAGAAGTTGCCTGACATATTGGATATGGAGATGGATATCATGTCAATCACTTTACTAAATGAAAACAATAGTAATTGCTCTAGGAAGAACATCTCACAGGAGATTTGTTTGCAGTCTTGTGTCTTAGATAGATCCAAAAGTGAGTATGAAGAATTGGAAAGTTGTATATCTGAAATAGATGCAAATATGCAAGATTTAGAAGATATTAATTTAGTCTCTCGGGAAGTAGTTGTATGTGATATTTAAAATTTAGATGATGAGATGCCATCAACTTTTGATGATAATATTTGTGAGGATTATATTGTTGGGTGTTGTTCCAGTTTAGATTCTGATTCCTTGATTCCTGATGAATCTGAAGATAAAATGAGCAATGGTTTTAGTTAAAATATCAATGCATTATTTGATGAAGATGCAGATGAAGATTAGTTGGTGCTTTTCTATAATGTTTTTGAGAAGGTTTTTCATATTGTTTTTAACCCTTTGTATGAAGAAACAAGTGAGATTCTGGACATTATTGAATCAACTCTTGAAATGGGATATTATAAAGATAAAGATGTGATACCAAAATCAATGATAAGTAACAATGATCAATCTTTTCCTATTGTTGATATTGTCAACATCAAATGTGATACAGAGTAGGAGGGTGAAGTTTTTGTCCAGTTTGATGATTTGTAGTCACATGAAGGGGTCATCTCTGATCCTTTTCCTCCTCTTGATAACAACTTCCTTGTTATGCTTAATAAGAAAATAGATTCTTCAGGGAGTCCTTATTTCAATGAGCAGGCTGATGTTGCAAGTGAGGCATGTATTCTCAGTTATGTGCCAGAATATGATATTTTCTTCTTTCAAATGGATGATGTTCTTACAAAATGGGATATTGGTTGCAGTCAGGATGTATGTTATGTTCAATACAGTGCATATGTGTTACAAAATGACAAATATTCTATATCATTGCATAAGTTTCAAAGTTTCAGCAGTAATTATAGTGATAAATTTAAGCATAGTGGTTGGACAAAAGTAGCCAGCAGGTTTGAAAAATGGTTTTCCACTTATGTTATTAAATTACATTTGATGCTTTCAGAAGAAAATCATGTTTATGACAGAGGAAAGCACTGGTTGATATTGGCACATGGCATTGGGCCATCACATGTGGTTTGACCCTGTAGGCCACAAGTAATTTGGGGTAGAGTAAATTTTCTGACTCTATGCCCAATGGAATGATTAATAGATTCCCTCTTAAATTGCCTGTTCATGGACAATTTTTGAGGTTCTGATTTTCTTAAACTAGTTGTTATCCATGAGAATTAGTTAGGTTTTCTTTGGTAGTGTAGTTTCCTTTCTGTTGAAGTTACCCTATCCAGGTAATTTCTTTTTGGTTTGCTTCACCAAAGATTCTTGTTTCTTGCCTAATTCCTGTGAAATGAGCGTCCCCAACTAGAGCCACTGATAGCTTTGAAAATTGATTACATGAGAATTTTTAATTTTGAGCTTAAATATTGATCTTTTTGGTTTTATCTGCATCCTCTGTCAGGCTCTAAGGTCTAGGGTTTAGGGTTTATCAAAATTTCTTATGTCTCATGAAGAAAACCCTAGCAATGATATATCTCGTCATTAATTTTTCCCACTTAAATCCAAGGGTTGTATTCCGTTAGCGGGTCCTTTCTATTCCCTAAGTTATAAGTGGTGATGGATCGGTTTATGAAATGATTTTCCTAAGTTGTATGTGAAAATTTCCCTATAGTTGATCTCTTTTAATATTTATGCCTGCTCCCACACTTTTTCTAAGTCTAAAATCATAAGTATTTCGGTCGGTTGCTAAAGGAAGGATGGATCTAATGGCCCGTGCTTCCCCGTGGTTAAAAGTGCAAGGAAGTTAAATTCTGCGACATCATGAGATGATGCCACTTGTCTTCGGTGGAAAAGGGTTAAGTTAGCATTGTAACCCGTTGAGGCCTTATGTCACCAGTTTACTAACTGTTCTATCAATTAGCACGTGTTCAAGATGAACAAAGATGTTATGTTCTAAGATAAAAGGTGTCTGACTTTTAATTCTGAAAGGGTTAATGGGCACTGTGCAAAGCAGTAAAGCATGAACAGATTTGATGGCCCTCGTATTCCCGTGATGGAAGTTGCAAGGAAGTTACGGACTGCAACATCACAAGAAGATGCCACATGTCTAAGGATGACTAGAAAGGCTTACGGTGGGGCCGCTAACAGAGTTTTCTCAAGAGATGATATGACACTGATTAGTCATGACTTTGTGGGTCTACATATACAAATGGAAGGTTAAATGCCACATTGACAAATAATGATCGTTAGATTTTTCAGGCTGGGTAAGATCTATGGCTGAGTTTCAAATGTGAATTTAGGAGGGATCATTGAAGACATTGGTTGTAGCTTGCGCGAGAGAGATGGGATGAATAGGATACAGACTTGTCGACTCAAGATGATTAATGACAAGTTGGGAGATTTAGATGCCGACTCAGTCTAGGAGGATTATTTTCAAATTTTTTATTGAGAAAAGGACTGATTCGACAAGGCAAGGATAATTTATCAGAGATGTGAAAGGATTGGGATAAGCTTCAGGTTTAGGTATGATGGATCACGAGTTCTCTGATGAGTTCAAAGATTTGTTTATTGACAGGAATCCTGAAGTAGAAGACTGTACACCCATGGAAGAATAAAATCAAGATAAAATCGCTCGCATAAGGTGAATCTTGATGGGAAGATACAATGGATGTGATATGCATGATTTCTAGTGTCCATAGCTAGCAAGTTGAATTAAGAGCACCCAAGTGATGATTTTTCAAGAATAGGAACTACTAGATGAAGTGTTTTTAACTATAAATACAACAAGGTGGTGATTAAACTGGTAGGAGAAAATGAAGCCTTTTCATTTTCTGAGTGCAACTTTTTCTTCTACAAGGAGAATGATGTTTGAGCAAGGTCATAAATGGAGTTTCTATATGCTTTGTGATACCGGATGGATGTTTTCTCTTATGTGTGAGTATGTCTATTTTCAGAGGGGATGTGAAAATGGGGAGGATTGCCAGAGGGGGCATGCAAGCCTTTTCATATGAAGATAGGCCACGCATGGCACAACCTCTAGTTCCGCTCTGTCACTGGATGGCAGGGGGTTCTGAGAGAGCCTGCAGAGGAATGAAAAAGGAACATGTCTGGGTAGGGAGTGGAAGAAAATCATTCATGTAGCTGCATGGAAGCTGTGACCCCTGCCCAACATATTATTTTTTCCCTGTAGCTCCTCCTTCCACTTTCTCTGATCCTGGGCATGAAGGTAGAAGCTCCTCCTCTAGTTTAGAGGCGACTTTTATTCTTGTCGGGACCTAGTTTCCTTTCCTAGAAGGGAAATGCTCAATAGGACAGAAGAAAAAAATCTCACACTCCATCCGAAGGTGTCAAGGCGATAACAACATGGATCAAACAATTTTGCTTCTGCCAATTTTCAGTTAAGAATGATGATTCACAGGTGCCAGCATATGGATATGGAAATATTTTTGTAACATAATTTCATACGGCCTTTTAGGCCTAATTGTCAAGAATGAATCTACTATTGGCATGTGTCTTCTGGCTGGAAGCTTGTTTCTCCCTTTCTTCTATAAAAAGGGAAATCATAGCCAGAAGAATGGTTCAATTTTTTTGGGAATGTCTTCTAGGTTCAGTTTTTCCTTGTTCCTTGGGGTTTTTCCTAGTCTGTTTTCAGTCGTGAGTCTAGGTGAAGCGAACAAGCTGTAAGTCTTTTACAGAGTAAATAAAGAAATATTTTAGTGTCAAGTTCCTCACAGGTTTTTGAAGGAGTTATTTATAAATTTTATCTTGTGACAGAGATAGCATTTTGTTCAAATAAAACAAAATTCTGACTCTTTTCTCTCCATTGCATGATTCTATTAATTTTTAAATGAAATCAATCAAGGGTTTATTTCATTTAGTGCATTGTTATGATGTATGTAGCTTTCTGTTTATGCTTCGGCCCAAGGGGTCAATTAAATTGCTTAAATAGAGTTACAAAAAGATAGGGCTTGTGCAAAGTAGTTTTGGGTTGGGATCACAAATGAGATATATTCTAAGGCAATATCATCTTAGATCTTATGTTATCAGATCAAATTCTGTCACATTTTCAGGTTTACGTTTTATATCTTTCAGGTTCCCAATGGAGTAAGGCACTAATCACTTCTTGTAACCAACTTTATTTATCAGCCTTGTTTCGGTCTTAACTGATGAATCTCTACAAATCTTTTAAAATATCAAAATATCATATGTTAAGTTTTCATGTATTTTAAGAAAGTTGTCCTACCCATCTCATGTTCTAGCCTAAGGTTGAGGATCACTAAAGTATTTTCCATCGTTGAGCATTCTCTCTTTCTTTTGAGTCCTTTTATGAGATAATCTGCTTTGTTTTTAGTAGATTTCTGCGTATTGTTGTAGAGAGAAGGAAGTTCACTGAAGGGATTATTCTCCCGGGTCCTGCAAAGCCCGAAGTGTAGAAGGATCTTGTATCCTTGTTGAATTTGGTCCAAGCCTGATAGATATTGATAGTTGGAAGTGTCTTTCCATAGGTGTTTGGAGGAATCAACTTGGTCTATGTCTTGTGGCAGCGTAAACCCATTTACTCTAGGAACCAACATCATCTTCACATACCCTTGTTGTGACAAAGAAATTTTTCATTTTCTGTTTCATGTCTTTTTGCCTTTGTCTGAAAATTCATTTTCTGTATCATTCCTCTTGTCTTTGTTTGTAACCTACCTTTTATCTCTAACCAAATTTAGCAATCTTCTTTGTAGTGGTTGCAAATGCCCTATCATTTTCTGTACATTCTTTTTAGTGGAAACACATTCCAATTGTCATCAAAACATTTTTCACAAAGTGAAAAATAAACATCAATTGCACCTTGTTCTTTAAATGAGAATATGTCATTACATATTTTTCATAATGCAACCCATTTCTTTAAATTGGAACATTTCATCTCAAGTGAAAATAATGCCCCCTTTCCTCAGTGCACCTTTATGTGAAAAATTTCACTCTGTTTCTTAATACCCAAAAAAAAAATAATAATCTCTTTTAATTAGTGGCGCTCTCTATAAAAGATTTCATCCCTTTTAATTAACACTTACCTATCATTTTTGTTAAGTCTTTTTTATTTGGCCAACATCTCTCTAAGTGAAACATTTTATTTTACTCTGCTCCTTTCTCAAAATAATCAGTCGCCTGGTTAATACATTTTGCTACATGCAACAATTTTACTTTCGGAGTAAAGTAATTTCCTTCATCAGATATCCCCATTTACTTTTTTAAGGGTTGATTCCTTAAATATTGTTTTTACAAATTTTATTTTTACAAAACATTTGATAGAGATTAATCTGTAGTAATTCTGAAGAAGAAAATAGCATTGCACTTTAACTCACATTTTGGGCACGATTCACCAAATATGAGCTTCTTGTCGTTCTACAAAATTTCTATGTCTGTATCACATTCTTTGTCAAATTTAGAGCATCCCACTGCCCAAAACATTTTGAAAAGTTGCAAGTCGTGAGTATCTCATTTGGGGCATTTATTAGCTTGCCTGGACCCCAAAAACATTCAAAACAGTGCTAAAATGGCTACCAAGGCATAATATATGATCCAAACACCACCTAGAAGGTAAAAACCACCATTTGCAACTCAAGAACAACCTAAAAAATGTGCCTGAAATTTTTAGATGCGAGTAAACCTTGAAAATATTTTTAACCGTTGCACTATAGTATTTTTGCAATAAAATAGCCATCAATTTCTTCAATATTGAAATTCCTTTCAATTCTGTTTTAACTTTGCACCATATGTCAAAGGATTTAACCTATGAGAAAAAGTTTTATTGTTGCACCATCACATTTTATTTTATTTTATTTTTTCCATAATAATTCCATTTTCAACAAAAACTTTTACTTTTTTCCATCAGCTTGGAAAGGCATATTAGAAACACTCCATCTAGGTGAAGGATTGCACAATAAGAACACCAACATCTCTATCGTAAATATTTGCCTAATAAGATCTTGCATTGCCAGATAACCCTAATACAAGTTCCCCGTGTTCCCGTAGCCTTTGTTTGCTTTCCCTAAATATTGTGAAGGATGGCAGGGTGTTAAAACTTTATAAAATTCCGTTTATTTGCTTTCTTACATGCTAATCCCACCAGCCCACGTGAGTTTTTGTTGCATCTTCTTATGTCGCGGGGTGGAGGGGATATCATTTCTCTCCCTCACTAGGGGAAGAGCACCAATAGCCATCATAGCTAACTTCGCGCACCCACAGATCCTAAACGATACATCAAATTTTGATTTATTTTTTTTGGTTGTCTTTGTATGCGATTTAACTTCTTAAACCTATTGATCTGGCTTTTGGGTAGTAATGATCCAATCTCTAGGGGTCGTTATGCATCGAAAGGTCAAAAAGTGGTCATTTCAAAGTGTCGCCCGATACTTGACCTCTTTTGCACCAATACCCACACACCAAAAGGCCAATATCTATTTATAAAATACCTAAAAAGTAATATATTTTTCACCTTTCTATAAAAAATAATTAACTTAAAAAATAAATCATATGCATATAATTAAAAAGGAGATGAATATAAAAATGTTTAAAATGGGTGGTCAAAAAACATTTTGACCACCCATAACCCCCTTATCACGTACGTTTGTTGGCCCCACGTGGCATGAACTCCTGCTATCTTTTTTGCCCTAAAAACTTAGGGAAATGAAGGTTTGTGGTTGCATTTTTAACCTTGTCTTCCATCGGCGGCCTCCTCTACGAGCTCTTCTTCACTCGCAACCTCGTCTCTCCGTCGACGACCTCCTCTGCGAGCTCTTCTTCACTCACAACCTCGGCCTCCTCTGCAACCTCCTCGTCGCCTTGCTCCCAGGTAACGGTCACTCTTCCTCCTTGCGTATTGGATGTCCAATGATGGTTTTTCTCCTTCGTAGCTGTATTATACTTTGTCTATTGTTGATTTCTTCATATGTGGTTTAGGGTTTCGCTTCAATGCTTTGTTACAGTTTAATAATTGTTTGAGACCCCTTCATTATTTATCATTTCTTTTTGTGGGTGTGCTGTTAAATGGTGTCTCTCTGTTTATAATGCCGAAATCATTACAGTGAATGTGCAAAAAATTGATTATTGTTCATAATTGTTGGAAACCCCTTCATTATTTATCATTTCCTTTTATGGGTGTGCTGTTAAATGGTGTCTCTCTGTTTATAATGCCGAAATAATTATAGTGAATGCGAAAAGAATGATTATTATTTATAATTGTTCGAAACCCCTTCATTATTTATCATTTCTTTTTATGGGTGCGCTGTTGAATGGTGTCTCTCTGTTTATAATGCCGAAATCATTACAGTGATTGAGAAAATAATTGATTATTATTTATAATTGTTCGAAACCCCTCCATTATTTATGATTTCATTTTATGGGTGCATTTTTAAATAGAGTCTCTCTGTTTATAATGCCGAAATCATTACAGTGAATGCGAAAAATATTGATTATTGTTCATAATTGTTCGAAACCCCTTCATTATTTATCATTTCTTTTTATGGGTGCATTGTTAAATGGTGTCTCTCTATTTATAATGCCAAAATCATTACAGTGATTGCGAAAATAATTGATTGTTGTTAATAATTGTTCGAAACCCCTTCATTATTTATGATTTCATTTTATGGGTGCGTTGTTAAATAGAGTCTCTCTATTTATAATGTCGAAATCATTACAGTGAATGCGAACAATATTGATTATTGTTCATAATTGTTCGAAACCCCTTCATTATTTATCATTTCTTTTTATGGGTGCGCTATTAAATTGTGTCTCTTTGTTTATAATGTTGAAATCATTACAGTGATTGCGAAAATAATTGATTATTTTTTATAATTGTTCGAAACCCCTTCATTATTTATCATTTCTTTTTATGGGTGCGTTGTTAAACGGTGTGTCTCTGTTTATAATGCAGAAATCAGTACAGTGAATGCGAAAATAATTGATTATTTTTCATAGTTGTTAGAAACCCCTACATTATTTATCATTTCCTTGTATGGGTGCATTGTTAAATGGCGTTTGTTTGTTTATAATACCAAAATCATTATAGTGCATGCGAAAATAATTGATTATTGTTCATAATTGTTTGAAACCCCTTCATTATTTATCATTTCTTTTTATGGGTGCGATGTTAAATGGTGTGTCTCTATTTATAATGCCAAAATCTATAGTGAATGTGGAAATAATTGACTATTGTTCATAATTGTTTGAAACCCCTTCATTATTTATCATTTCCTTTTATGGCTACGTTGTTAAATGTTGTCTCTCTGTTTATAATGTCGAAATCATTACAGTGAATGCAAAAATAATTGATTATTGTTCATAATTGTTCGAAACCCCTTCATTGTTTATCATTTCCTTTTATGGTTGTGTTGTTAAATGTTGTCTCTCTATTTATAATGCCGAAATCATTACAGTGAATGTGAAAATAATTGATTATTGTTTATAATTATTCAAAACCCCTTCATTATTTATCATTTCCTTTTATGGCTGTGTTGTTTGTAATGCCCCGCCAGGAAACCCCGAAGGGATTAAGCCAAAACACAAGAATAGAGTGCAAATTTTTATTTTTCTAAAAAGTTACAACACATAAGATGCAACAAGATATCAAAGATTCAGATAACATAGTGGAAGACTTCAACTAACACCTAAAGAGTTTCCCAACGAGATTACTTAAATTTCACAATTCACTTAACTCACACAATTAATCCAAAAGCTGAATATCTTAATAACGAGATAATTCATAATCAGGATAATTCCTTTCAAAAGAGGGAAATATAAATCACAAGCGAAGATTCATCATTAAGATCCATTCATAATCTTCATTCAAGCTTTTCATTTAAAATTACAAGCCATACATCTAATATTCTAACACCCTAGAATTTCATCAAAATCATATGAGATCTTTTCAAGCATATTTAGATTTCTAACCACAACTGAATAGAATTCATTACTCTAAGTTACATTCTTTCATATTCCAACTTATTGCATTTCAAAAGACGATTGCATAAAAGCATCTACGATGATTCTCATCTAAACTACTTATGCATTCGATCGACATGACATTCAAGAAGGAACTGAATATAAGCATTTAAAGTTAATTCCATTTATCCACTTAACCATTCTAACATAAGCTATTCATACATGATAAAGCTGAATAAAGGAAACACAAGAGAATACATCACATAACACCATAATGATCTCAGAGTTCACCCCTAAAGGGCTACATCTCCGGGTCTGCTCAACTGCAAGACCCCTCTGATAATTAATAAAGGTTAAGAATACAAGAGGTTACATTATACAATCCAGCCATCAAGGCGATACATAAACAATATACAAACGACCGCATCGGTCCATTAATACATATACGATCCTTAAAAAGAACAGGATCTAGCTGAACATAATCAAAGCTAAAAACATAAGTCCAGAAGAGCATCCATAAAACTGAGCCATCACCACCCAAGGTCTAACATGAAACCGACACTCACAAGGGCAGAGACAAAAAGGACGACTCACAAAGGTACTCCTAACAGGACAAAACGACAACACACTAGCGAACGTAGGGACAAGTGTCATCACACAACCTGGTATGGTTACCATGGCAAGTCTTCATAGGTCCTGGCCCCATACATTGGGTTACCCTGGCAACCTAATCCGAGCTTCCGGCCCATCCAAGCCTCATGTGGACCCACACATCCTCTCGTGAAGACAAGGAAGATGGTTTGCCATTTCAGGCCTTCTCACAGCATGTCGAATCTATGATAGTACTCGTCCCATGTGTGAGGCACATTTATCTTACTTAGAGGTTACATTCTAATTTACTGTTAGGTTATCACTTATTAGACTCACTTTCGATGGGTTACCCAGCAGCCACTTTGGGCGCAACCCCCAATCGAAAGCCACTTTCCCATACGACACTAGACTATACTCAAACGAACTCAAAACCAAGGAATACACATGGTCAGACGAACGGAGTTCAAGAAGGGAGAGACAACCATCAGTCAAACACGACTCAAGGGTAATCACTTACTGACGGTACTCTAACTAGAGACCCGACCAACAACGGTCAACCACAATTCATCATTCGACTCACACAAAGAGGATATGATCAAAACGACACTACCACAATACAATAGTCAACTCGAAATCGAGGACTGAAATAGGTACCCCAAGTCAAGCCATACGACAGGGTCCTACTAAACAAAGCAAAACATGCCATTTCATAATTAAAGGCGAATACAGAAAATTAAACTCGCAAGGCAATAATCAGAAAGGACAATATTTCCTCAAATTGATTTAATCATTACAAGTCGATCAAGTTTTCTACAAGATCTAAATCAGATTACAGTTATCTACCTCAACTAGGGAATAGGTTGTTCTTGGTTTTCTAACTCTCTAAGGTTCAAAGCATCGAACAGACATATAAAGTCATAAAGAGTTTTTAAACCAAATTCATATTAATAAAACTCAGACAACCATTAATCAATTAAACAAGGTATTTAATCTCCGACAAAACATCATTAACATACTGGTCTAAAACCGACCTCTACAGTTTCATATTTTTCAATCCCAGATGCATAATATGGATCACGGAATATAATTATAAAAAGAGAATCTAATGAAGATAATCATTTCCAAAAGCACATCGTTTCAATTTCTACGATCAATGGTAAAATGACTCACTTACTTCTCGATTACTCAAATGATATGTTCTAAAATAATATTTAACATCATCAAATAGTAATTATAACATATTTCAACAGTTTTCTAATCACATAGTGAGGTAACTTCCCTAATCAGCTAGCAGGTAAGATATAAATATATTAATCCAAGATCAATCAGAATGTAATCAATGATATTCGGTTGCGAAGTTAACAGTTTTAGAACTTAATCAGGAAGAGGGCATAAGTCATGAAATGAGATTGGATAATGATTAATTTACAAACTCCATTATAGAATTAATCAATATCAATTATCGTTTATCATACTAATGCTACCTTAATCATAATTAATCAACTAAATAAAGCTTAACATTTAAATAATATTTAAAATATCATAAGCATTTTTTTTTTTTTTATACTAAAAAAAAATACATAAAAAAAAACCTCTTAAAAACTAATTTTAAAAGAACATTTAAAAAGGTGTTAGGGCGGGACCCACCTCCCATCGGGAGTGGCTGGGCGCCCAAACCCTAGCCGTAGGTGGGGTAAGTGCACAGGCGGCGCCACGGTGGTGCCCGTAGGTGCCGTGGTGCCCTGCGGCCACCGCCGTGAGCCACAGGCGCTGTGTGCAGCGAGCTAGGGAAGGGAAAATGCGAGGGGGAGGAATAAGGGGAGCGTGCGAGGGAGAGGGGAGGAGGAGCGGGTGGAGCTCCGCTCCCCGCCCTCCAAACCCCAAACCCACGGTTAATAAAAACATACGCACAGCTCGGTAACATGCTAAAAAAAAATGCCACACACAGGTTCGAACACCACAAAAACGCCCACTTCGAAAATGATAATAAATTTCGATTAAAAAAAGGGCTGTTTCGGTAACAAATTTCTTTGGTGATTTCATTCTTCCCTAAATACGAAGGGGTTTCAAACGCCCAAACAACCATGAGGAATAACACACCTCAACAAATTTATTTTTATTAAACAAAGAGAAAACCAGACATGGCAAGATAATCCATTTTAACACAATGATACAACCATGTATTTTCTTGAAGAACACAGCTAAAAGCATGGATTTAAAACTCACATATCCAATTTAAAACTGAAAGCAATCAAAGGTTGGATTTTGGCAACAAGCAACCATTTTCATAACAACAAGGAAGAACAATTTGGGTACACCCTACCTTCATACGCAATCCTGGAATAGCTGAAGGAGAGCCCAATCCTGTCAGATCCAGAAGAAGTTTCTTCCTCCCAAAACCCCCAATTTTGTCCAAAATTATCTTCCAACCAAAAATCCTCCAAAAAAGTCCATCCTCCAATTTTCCCCAAATTTTGGGTTATATGGAAGAGTTGACCAAAAACTCTATTTTTGGAATTTAAAATTTTTATTTAAAAATAATTCTCTAAATTTAATTCTTTTCAACTATAGCAACAATTTAACTTGCTTTTTAATTCAAAAACGATTTCCTCAATTAATACGATTTAACCTTTCAAATTTTAAAAGCCAACAGAATACAATCAATCTATTGCGATAAAATACAAAAATTTCTTTTTCAACAGCATATATATAATGCATTTAATAATCCAAATCAGTCATTTAATCGAATTCACTCCCAATATAAAATAAGCAATTCATATCAACGAAAATCGCATAACGAATTCCCGATTAATTTAATCCATTAATCTTCAATGCACAAATGCATAAATAATCAAAATAATTACTAAGGACTAATTAATCAATTTAACCAAACACACCAAGCACGCAAACCGAGAAGGTCAACCAAACAGACAACTCGCAAACCCAAACAAGAAGGGGATACCCACGACAACTGGCGATGCTCACTTGAGCACGACTAAGGTCGACTAGGGTCTTACGACCACCTAATCCAACTCTAAGGATTAAAAAGGTACACTCAAACCTGCACATCCAGGTGAAGACGAACCTCGCACTCATGCGGCATTGTACCTGAAATATCCTGCAACCAAGAGTCATACATGCATACATATATAAACTTTAATGAAAGCGTTAGCTCGATGTTAATACCATGATATAGGTACACTAAACAACTTGCATACAACTAGTGTGAAACGACATCAATAGCTATGCGTTAAAATCAATCATCCGACTATAACATAATATTACGATAAACTAATCAAGATTATACCAAGGTTAGAAATAGATTAGGGCAGGGGTACTACATTGTTAAATGTTGTCTCTCTGTTTATACTGCCAAAATCATTATTGTGAATGCGAAAAAAATGGACTATTGTTCATAATTGTTCAAAACCCCTTTATTATTTATCATTACATATATACACACATGCGTGTGTGTGTGTGTGTGTTTCAAATGGTTAATGGGTGTGTTGTTAAATGGTGTCTCTCTATTTATAATGTCGAAATCATTATAGTGAATGCAAAAAAAATTGATTACTGTTCATAATTATTCGAAACCCCTTCATTATTTATCATTTCATTTTATGGGTGCACTGTTAAATGGTCTCTCTGTTTATAATACCGAAATCATTACAGAGAATGCAAAAAAGATTGATTATTGTTCATAATTATTCGAAACCCCTTCATTATTTATCATTACATATAGACATATATACATATATACACCTATACATATATACACATATATATGTATGTGTGTGTGGGGGGGGGGGGGAGGGGTGTACACATGGCATGATCTTCTGCTATCCTTTTGGCCCTAAAAACTTAGGGAAATGAAGATTTTTTGTGGAATTTTCATTGTTTGCTCTGCCTTCAATTTGTTAATATACTCACTGTAAATAATATTATCAGGCATACCATATATTACTTCCAGTAAATTTCATATGAGAAATACAACATCATTCAACCATTTACTCATTTTTTTTTCAGCTATATGGTTATTGTCCATATTATCATGCATACAAAAATAGAGACACAATACCATTTTATTTTGTTCAAAGATGTTCAATGATGAGTTACAAAAATAGATTTGTTTTTCATCATTTATCTCAATGGCATTGAGGGTTTCATTTCAATGATCTATCTCTGTATATATATTTATACGGTAGCATTTATTTTTTGTTGAAAGATGTTCGATGATGGAATTGTTCACTATCTAATAGAATATCAACAATATCCAATTTTCAATCACATCATAGTTGCATATTTTACTCCTGCATATCATGCTTTTTAGTTTGTCTCCTTGTTATATATAGTTTCAAGTTCTCTGCCTATATCATTCAGCCATTTACTCATTTGAGAAATGAATCTTCATATTAATACTATATCAACAATATCCACTTTTTAATCACATCACAGTTACATCTTCCACTGATGCATCTCGTGCTTCTAGTTTCTCTCCTTGTTATATAATGTTTCAAGTTCTCTACCTATGTGTGTGTATATATATATACACACACATGAAACCATTTTTTTTGTTGAAAGATGTTCAATGATGTAATTGTTCACTATCTAGTAGAATATCAACAATATCCAATTTTCAATCACATCACAGTTCACTATCTCGTGCTTCTATTTTCTCTCCTTGTTATATAATGTTTCAAGTTTTGTACCTATGTCTGTGTGTCTATATGCACACACACACACACACACACACACACACACACACACACACATCATAGTTACATACTTATAACTCTTGCATGGCTTTTTTGAGTTCTCTGGCTATATGGTTATTGTTATATAATGTTTCAAGTTTTGTACCTATGTTGAGTTACAGAGATATATTTGTTTTTCATCATTTATCTCAATGGCATTGAGGGTTTCATTTCAATGATTTGTCTCTGTATATATATTTATACGGTAGCATTTATTTTTTTTGTTAAAAGATGTTCAATGATGGAATTGTTCACTATCTAATAGAATATCAACAATATCCAGTTTTCAATCACATCACGGTTACATGTTTTACTCCTGCATCTCATGCTTTTAGTTTGTCTCCTTGTTATATACAGTTTCAAGTTCTCTACCTATATGGTTATTGTCCATATATATGTATACACATACATATATATACACGCATATACATATACATATATGTATATGTATATGTATATATATACATGTATATGTATACATGAAGAAACACACAATAGTATAATATGTTCTATAATGATGGTTTATTCGAGTTCTCTGGCTATATGGTTATTGTCTGTATATTTTTTTATATGTATATGGACAATAACCATATAGCCACAAAACTTGTTGTAATCAATAACAGTTTCCTTATTCAAGGGCGGTCATTCAGATTGGTACACATTGAATAACTAAATTCCTTCTACAGTCAATGTTAAATGATATAAATCTTTCAATTTAAATTGTATTATTTTCAGTAAACCAACATTTCTTTCAATATAGTCATTGTAAATAATATTAACAACCATATTAGATGTCCAATGATGGTTTATGCCCCTTTGTAGCTGCATTATGCTTTGTATATTGACGATTTCTTTGTATGCGGTTTACAGCTTCATTTCAATGCTCTCTTACAGTTTAGTGTGTCTATATGTTTTTCATCCACACACACACACATACATATATGGTTATTGTCCATACACACATACACACACGCATATACATGTGTGTGTGTATAATAAAACTGAACAATTTGAAGCAATGGAGGTCTGCATATTCAATATGACATGAACGACTACTTCCCACAAAAATTCAAATTTGAAAATTTCTAGCTACCACAATTGAATGCATTGCACATTCAAATTATATTATAAGACAAAATTTTCCATGTCACTTTGATTACAATCGAATTCATTGCGTATTTCTGAGTTCTGCAAATTCCCTTTGCACATTCCTTAGGTAACTATTTATTTGCAATATGTATGTATGTTATACATATGCATATACATATGTATGTATATGTGCATATGTGCAATTATATGTACATGTGCATATGTATGTAGCTGGATATGTATATGTATGTACTTATGCATTCAATAATGTATGGATGATTTGTTGTTACAATGTTACACTACCCTCGATTATTGTTGTTTTTTGCAGATGTGCTAAAGCATCGAGGGAAGAACCGTACTTGTGGAAGATCATCATATCAATGTAAATGTGTTTATTAACACACTTCAATTCTTTGGAGATTATTCCTTTAATGCTTACATTTTATATTAATTTATGTAGATATCTTAGGTAGTTATGCATTTCTTATTAAATGTGTTTCTTAACACACTTTAGTCTGTTTTGCATTTTGTTGTGATTGTTATGGCAAACAATGATCTATGAGTCACTATGTCAAAGACAACAAGCATTCCTCTCAGGTAAAGTCCATATGACTTTACTTTGGCAATGATCTAGTAGACAATGTAATTTGTGAATTGTTTATGTTTCAATTTATTTAAATTTCTCACTCAGTTCATATGTTTCAATCTTCTCTTTGTTGGAATTGTACTTTCACAATGATCTAGTAGACAATGCAATTTCTGATTTGTTTATGTTTCACTTTTAGAATTTTGTTCTTTTTCAATTTGTTTAAATTCCTCACTTAGTTCATATGTTTCAATCTTCTCATTTTTTGACTTGTGCTTTGGCAATGATCTAGTAGACAATGCAATTTCTTATTTGTTTATGTTTCAATTTTTGAATCATTTGTATTTCAATTTGTTTAAATTCCTCATTTAGTTCATATTAATGCAAGAAACACACTTAGTTCATATTGATCAAAAGGAAGTGCCCTATTTGAGAAAAAGAACCAGATAAAGAATTGTCTTATATTGCCTTACAAGATGTCTTGTTAGATACTGCCAAGAAGGATAACTTGGCGGCTAACAAGATATCTTGTAAGGCAGTAGAAAATAGTTCTTTGTCTGGTGCCTTTTTACAAATGGGACACTTCCTTTTATCATTTCGATGTAGTGACCTAGTAGAGATATTACACACTGCAATTTATATATGATGACTACAATTTGAATACTTATAATATGATGACTACAACTTGAATATTTATAAGTGTTCAAATTTCTCACTATCAAAAGAGGACATATTAGTGACATCTGAATAATCAAATGTCATTGATATGGCCTTTTTGATAGTGAGTAATTTGAACACTTATGTGGCCTTTTCTGATAGTGAGAAATATATGAGATCAATTCAATTGATATATGAGAAATATCACATCACAAAAAACAAACATATGAGATTTAAAACAAAACAATCAATTCATGGGAATATCCATCTAAGATATCTGAAAACAATGGAGTTCTGAACACATTACAAAATATGGCAGTATGTCATTCTATAATCACATCACAGTTATATCGAAACTCAAAATCTACTCTTCAGAGGGCTCACAAAACATAATTCATCATACTCGATCAATTCTCCATTTGGGTATTAAATGGAGGAAGTGTGAAAAATCCAACCCCAATGGACCGTGGCCTACTAGGGTCTGGCCCAACAAAATTGTTTTCTTCATTGGGAGGGGTTTGTAAGCAACTTTCTATTTGAGCAAGGAATGCCTAGTTTACACTTGAAGTAAGTTGCATGGTGTCTGAGGATCCAAGTGCAGTCCCAACTTGCATAGTATTAATAGTTGCAAAGGCTGGGGACAAGAGGTTCATCATTTCCATAAGAATTGGGTGTCGGATGGGTAGAGGTTCTATGACTGTGGCCACATCTTTTGTCCTCTTCGCACACTTGGTTGCCTTTTCAGCTTTCATCCTCTCCTTCTCAATCTTTGCTTCTGCATCTTTCTTTGCCTTGCCTTGTCTTTGAATGAACTTGTCTTGGGAATCCTACAACTTTTTGGCCTATTTTTCCACCCTCATAGCCTGCTTTTCTATCTTCTACTTCATGTTGTGCCTTCCTCTATCTCATCTGTTCTTTCTTTTGTTCTTCCAATTCCTCTTCTCTTTTACTTTCAACCTCTTTATCTTTTTCTCTTTGAATGTACAATCAGATGTCAAGATCCGTGACTGGCTACTAAGACGTAGAACCCCTTTCTTACCTCCACGTGAAGATTGATTCATTCTCTGCACTGGAAGTCTTAAGAATTTGCTGATTTGCCTTGGCACTTGCTACCCATCCTCTTGTGTGCATGGCACAAACTCAGGTTCGTGTTCACTTATGTGAACTTCGTCTTCACAATCAGCACCATCTTGTTGCTCCCAGTTGACTACATTGGTGAAGTAATGTATGACATCTGCTGGATCAATTTTCGGCAGACTTGGCATGGAAAGCGTTACATCATCACAGTTGGCTGCTTCTTGGGTCCACTCTGGTATGTCAGCTTGTGTTGGCAAAGACATGCCTGTTGATGTATTTTCAAAACCCTCATTTGGCTGGCTAGTTTGTGGGGGCAGACCTACTTTGGCAGTTTCTGGTGTTAAAATTGTACCCTCAATCATTGCTTGTGTTTCGCTATGGAGCTCTACAAAATCTTGAATCTCTTCCTCATTATAACCTGCCAATTGCAAGCACGCTTCCACTGCCATATACTCTGGTTCTTCATCCCTTGAAGTGGCATCATGTTTTGTTCCAAGAGCTGGTTGTATATCAATTGCAACCTTAAATGCCTCACTTGGTCTCATATCATTTTGTAATGCATTTTGGTTAAGTGGCCAAATCCCTATCCTACGGAAGCCACTTATTATATTAGCTGGTGTCAATGCTTGGGCAAAGGCCTTGCTCACAAGAGTTGCCAACTCTTCCCTTCCAATTTTAATTTGTGAGAACTTAGATATCCATATACTCCTTTGCTGTTTGAAATTATTTTTGAAAGGTGAGAATACAGAGACATCAAGTGGCTGCAGTTTGTGGCTTGTATGAGTAGGAAGGGTTACCAAATCTATACCTATCTGCCTTGCTTCTTCAATTGTCTTGAAGGCTACATGGCTACCATGACCATCAAAGATCAGTAGGGCCCTATGTGAGGGTGAAACTCCACTAGGGACTGAACATGCAAAATGTTCCAACCAATTTAAGAACAACTCCTTCATCATCCATGCATGTTCTTGGATTCCCATGCATGCTCTTGGCTCATAGTTTGCTATGTAGTTTCAGATATGCCTCTTAGATTTGAATAAATAAAATCCAGGAATGCTGAAACCACATGCACTAACACATGCCATAACAGTGATCCACTCTCTACTCTTCGAAATTAGGTGCGGTACACACCTCTACCCCAATTTGGCTATTGCTCTCATTCCACAATTCCTCCCAGCTTGCACACCAGTCTCATCACAATTCCAAATCTCACTGCTACCATAGTGATTGAGGTTGTACATTACCTCCAAGTTGTCATAGAAAGAGGCAACAATAGAAGGTCAAAGCATAATAGCCCTATCGGAGTCCACTCCTTCTGATGTTCTCATCATCAAATCAGGGTGCCTTCATCTAAAACCTGCCCACCATGACCTCCCTGACATCCCATTTTTTAATGGATTAGGCCTATTCACGGTAATTTGGGAAACAGTTGATTGAAGTTGACTAATTTGGAGACCATGAACAATTTCAGCCATGTCTTTGCACCATTGGACAACTGCATCCTCCTCCTCTATTGATAAAATGGTTCGTGGACCCCTCATAGTCATAGTTGTGGTTCCCATCAGCCATGCCCTCAAAGAGGCAATGAGGATACCATATTTGATTGATGCACCTCTAAGAGACATGTGCATGTCTTCTTTGCATGATATTTCCTCTTTCATGTTAGATATGCTCTATTTTGGTTTGGGATCCTTTGAGGCCACCTGTACTTGTGGTGTTTGTGGAATAGGATTACAATCTATAGTAGGATGGTCATGTATAACAATAGTTTCCACATCAGTTGCATTGTTAGGTGAATGGTCATCTACAGCAAGAGTCACTGGGTCTTCAATTTGAACAAAATTACCTTCATCAGGGAAGTGCACTCCACGAGTGACTCTAATTGTTCGACATCTAACATATCTGTTTCCGTTTCTACCTCATGCCATTATGTTCAGTGAACCTATAACAAATCATTGAAATGAAATCCTCAATGCCATTGAGATAAATAATGAAAAACAAATCTATTTCTATAACTCATCATTGAACATCTTTGAACAAATTAAAATGGTACTATGTCTCTATTTTTGTATACATGATAATATAGACAATAACCATATAGCTAGAGAACTCAAAAAAGCTATGCAAGAGTTCAATATGTAACTGTGATGTGATTGGAAATTGGATATTGTTGATATTCTATTAGATAGTGAACAATTACATCATTGAACATCTTTCAACAAAAAAAAAAATGCTACAGTATAAATATATATAGAGAGAGATCATTGAAATGAAACCTTGAATGCCATTGAGATAAATGATGAAAAACAAATCTATTTCTGTAACTCATCATTGAACATCTTTCAACAAAAACAAATGGTATCGTATAGCCATATATGCAGAGACAGATCATTGAAATGAAACCCTCAATGCCATTGAGATAAATGATGAAAAACAAATACATTTCTGTAACTCATCATTGAACATCTTTCAACAACAAAAAATATGCTACCGTATAAATATATATACAGAGACAAATCATTGAAATGAAACCCTCAATGCCATTGAGATAAATGATGAAAAACAAATCTATTTCTGTAACTCATCATTGAACATCTTTCAACCAAAAAAAAATGGTACCATATAGCCATATATGCAGAGACAGATCATTGAAATGAAACCATCAATGCCATTGAGATAAATGATGAAAAACAAATCTATTTCAATAACTCATCATTGAACATATTTCAACAATAACAAAAAATGCTACCGTATAGAGATAGATCATTGAAATGAAACCCTCAATGCCATTGAGATAAATGATGAAAAACAAATCTATTTCTGTAACTCATCATTGAACATCTTGCAACAACAAAAAAATGCTATCGTATAAATATATATATAGAGACAGATCATTGAAATGAAACCCTCAATGCCATTGAGATAAATGATGAAAAACAAATCTATTTTTGTAAATCATCATTGAACATCTTTCAACAAAAAATAAATGCTAATGTATTAATATATATACAGAGACAGATCATTGAAATGAAACCCTCAATGCCATTGAGATAAATGATGAAAAACAAATCTATTTCTGTAACTCATCATTGAACATCTTTGAACAAAATAAATTGGTATTGTGTCTCTATTTCTGTATGCATGATAATATAGACAATAACCATATAGCCAGAGAACTCAAAAAAGCCATGCAGGAGTTCGATATGTAACTGTGATGTGTATGTGTGTGTGTGTGTAGACACACACAGACATAGGTATAGAACATGAAACATTATATAACAAGGAGATAAACTACAAGCATGAGATGCATGAGTGGAAGATGTAACTGTGATGTGATTAAAAAGTGGATATTGTTGATATAGTATGAAGATGCAGATTCATTTCTCAAATGAGTAAATGGTTGAATGATGTTGTTGTATTTCTTATATGAAATTTATTGGAAGTACTACATGGTATGCCTGATAATATAATTTACAGTGAGTATATTAACAAATTGAAGGCAGAGCAAACAATGAAAATGCCACAAAAAATCTTCATTTCTCTATGTTTTTAGGGCAAAAAAGATAGCGGGAGTTCATTAACATGGGCCCATAAAGTGTCTGCGAGAAGGCCATTATGGGTGTTCAACATATTTTTTGACCACCCATTTTAAACTTTGTAATAAAAGTTGTTTGGCTTGGTGTGTGTGTATGCATATATATATATATATATATATATATATATATATATATATATATGTAGTCACTGCAAGTAATAGTATCAGGCATACACATTATTGTAATGATAAATAATGAAGGGGTTTCAAAGAAAACAAAAAGATATTCAGTTGTTTTGCCATTCTCTGTGATGATTTTGGCATTATTAAACATTCTTTGTAAGGATTTTGGCATTATTAAACTGTAAGAGAGCATTGAAATGAAATTGTAAACAACATACAAAGAAATCATCAATAGACAAAACATAATGCAGCTTGGAAAGAGGTAAACCATCATTGGACATCCAATATGGCTGTTAATATTATTTACAATGACTATATTGAAAGAAATGCTAGTTTATATTATTTACAGTGACTATATTGAAAGAAATATTGGTTTATTGAAAACAATATAATTTGAATTGAAAGATTTATAGCATTTAACATTCATTGAATAGAGAGAATTTAGTTATTTTGTGTGTGCCAACCTGAATGTGTGCCCTCGAATAAGGAATGTGCAGAGGGTATTTGCAGAGCTCTGGAATATGCAGTGAATTGGATTGTAGTGAAAGTGACACGAAAAATTCTATCTTATAATATAATTCGAATGTGCAATGCATTCGATTGTGGTAGCTAGCTATTTTTAAATTTGAATTATTGTGGGAAACAGTCGGTCATGTCATATTAAATATGTAGTCCTCCATTGCTTCGAATTGTTTAATTTTCTTCCCTGCTTTGAATGCAACTTGGGTTTTTAAATTGGATTTTATGCAAATTATTGGATATTGGGGAGCCTTACACTAGTTGTTGCAAATGCAGGTACCAAATGCAGATCTATTTAATGCATGAAGTTGTGAAGTGATATTTGGAAGAATGTACACTTGAGTTTCTAAGAAGTTTACAATTGATTGTTTTTAGGTCATGTAATGCACCAATAGATGTGCATATGTAATTGTAATTGGAGTACATTTGTACTCTTAAGCCACTTGCATAAAGTGGCAAATGTAAACAGTAAGTAAAAAATATATATATATATGTTTATTATTTGTGCAAGATGATTTGTATTAAAATAGGAAATGTACCAGTAGTTGTTTATATTTTTTACTTTTTGGTTTTCAACTACTAATTCATTTGTGAACATGTATTGGTGTTAAAATAAATATTTACTGGTATTTTTTTATTTATGTACTGACAATTTTTTTTTATGTTTTGGGGGGTCAACATGGTATTAAGGTGACGGCTATTGGAACTATTTCAGCTATTGGTACTCTTCCCCTAGTAGTTGTTTATTTTTTTTACTTTTTGGTTTTCAACTACTAATTCATTTGTGAACATGTATTGGTGTTAAAATAAATATTTACTGGTATTTTTTTATTTATGTATTGACAATTTTTTATTTTTATGTTTTGGGGGGTCAACATGATATTAAGGTGACGGTTATTGGAACTATTTTAGCTATTGGTACTCTTCCCCTACTTTGCTTCCCCTTTATGCCTTGCGGGATGGAGAGGCTTTCCTTCTTCAATGGGACTTTAGAAAAATCTTTTATTAAATTTTCTTGGACGCACTTTTCCTACGGGCCCGCTATTATTCAAAATACAATATGGGCATTGGATTCAAAATTAAATCATTGTCAAAATGATTTAAATATATTATATTTAACCCTTTATTGAATCATTCAAAATGATTTAAGGAATTTCCCCTTTTGTGTCTTCTTCATTTGCTTTCACAGGCTTAATTTTTATTTTATTTCACCCTTTGTATCAAACTTTCATGGCCCACCATGATTTGAATGGTATATGCCAACATTGGCCTTAATATTAAATCATGTCAAAATGATTTAATGTATATTTCATTCATTTTTTAATCAAATAATTTAAAATGATTTAATAAATTAATTCACCCTCATACTATTGGATATTCAAACCAAATAAATGGTTTAAATAATTTCACTTGCACATTTTATTTGAATTGATTTTAGATGTAATATTATTTAAATAAAATTGATTTAAATAACATACATTTATTTTAATTGGCTTCAATTAGTCTTAGTGGGTTCTATCATCAGTTGGGTCCTGGCCAGTTAATTTTTTTTTACATAACTGAACCTTGGAGATAATTTGACAAACTCTAAATTCAAAAATTTGAGCAAACGATCATTTAATTTGACGTTTGACACTTCTAAGTTTTGATTAAAAAAACAACCTGAGTAGCCTCCAAAATTAGCTTTAAAAACTGACCAAATTATCTCCCCAAGTCCCAGAAAATGACACACTTGCAAAATGTCATACAAGGAATTCAGAATGTCAAATGGTTACTCATGATAACACTTGAGATGAAAAAATTTAATCGTTGAAGTTGCCCACTTAGTCATATCTGAAAATGCACTTTTCAAACCTTCCCGAAACCCATCCAAACATTGTTTTGAAAATAAATCAAACTTTAGTTTTAGGTGATGCCACTTGGCAAACTGATACATCTAAATACCATGAGAATGTGTGCAAAGGGGTTTGGCTCAATGCCATCACATGTGTAAAATATTCATACCCAAACTTGCTTTTGAAAATTCTAGAAATGTTGATTTCCAACCTTTGAAAAGTCCATTTAGAATTGGCTTTGAAAAATATCAAATGAGATGCTAGGGGGCTACAAATTGGCAAAGTGGTAGATAAACATATAGGGAATCATGAGGAACATTCACCTTTGCATGCAGGTCATTAGCCATGAAATAAAATTTCAAATGCAGGGCTACTTTTGCAGATTTTACACAGTTCACCCTGCAAATCTGAACAAATTGCAAATGGATTCAAGCTAGAAAACATGTCAAATGGATTCATGGGGCTATGCAAAATGACATGGGTCTTCTAAGCAACAAAAAACCACCAAAAATTGTTGGTTTGATATGACATTCAATTGGTACAAGTATGCAACTCTCCAAAGATGGCTACTAAAAAAAGTTTAATAGTTGCAACCAACAAACCTACCTCAGGACCCTAAAACAATGACTTCAAAAACTTATCAAAACTGATCCTAGGAGGCTGCAAATGGACATATGTCATCTCTAATAAGAGGATAACAAGTTCCTAAAGTGGTTTTACATGAATATCAAGGGATGTCAAAATACTAGCCCTTAAAGTGGGCTACTTGGATTGATCTTGCAGTGGTTCTTCTAAGTGTCTTAAGAAAAAATTCAATATGGGCCCTAAAAATTTAGCCAAATTTTGGAGGTCCCAATAGGGCCATCTTTTGGCAGACTTTAAATTATCATATTTTTACATGAAGCTAAATTTGAATAGGATAGGACCGTCCTATTATCCTCCCAAATTTTGTGAAAAAAAGTATGGGATTGTGTCCTTTTGAAAGTGAAGGACCACGTTCGAGTTTTGCACGTTCCCAAAATTTGCACATTGTCCTAACAAAATAAGCTCAAATTCTTAGGGATGTGAGATGATAGGATTCTAATGCCAATAGTAGCTTTGTGATGACAATATATAACTTTTAGATGGGGGAAATGTGTCTTGAGATTTGAAATAAGGTAGGATCTATGATAAATCAAGATGATTAAAAAAATGGAACACCTAGAAATAAGGGCCCAAATAAGTGTGATGAAGTATTAAAATGGAATAATACTTATAATATTGAATTAAATATTAATTAATTACAATAAATGTCTTAGAATGCATAGAGGAATGAGAAATAGTAAAATGGGTGCTAGGAGAGTGTGAAAATGGACACCCTAATTACATGTGTATGATGCTATATTTAGCACCCACTTTAGCCAAATATGATCTTATAGTCATACTCTTGGTAAAGTAGAAATGAAGAGATAGAGTATCCAAGAGAAAGACAATCTAGGGATAGGATAACACTATGTTTGAGGGGTGACCAAGGCCCGATCAAAGGATCTTATCAATCCATGAAAGTAACCTTCAAGTATACACAAAAGAAAACAACGTGAGTAGTAAAACACAAATTTTCAAGCCAACTAGTTGAAGAGACCTTGACAGTCAAAATGTCTCAAGTGCTAATATCATTCTTGGCATATCATTGCAAGAGCACAAGTGGACTTGTAGAAAGAAAAAGGATGTACACCAATTGAAAGGGGAAAATACCTTGTTCCAATGCTAGAAAAGTGTGTTATATTATGGGTTCATGAGATATAAAGAAAGGGACATGGATTCCACATGCTATAAAATTGTGTTATACTAGGTGATCCATGAAAAAGGCAAGGAGAAAAGGTTTAGCAAATAGTTTTATCCTAGTCAATTCATCCTGCAAAGGAAAAGGAAGAGTCAAAAGGTCTAGAAAATCATGTAATGGTAGTCAACCCATCTTGCTATGATGTTGTCTATTTTTAATAATGAAGCACCCCGTCTAAGACTTTTGGTTTGGTTTCAAGCATGCAACAACCTATGTAAGACACATAATAGAAAATGTTTGGTTTTAGGAATGGAACATCTCATCCAAGACTTTGGTTTGGTTTTGAGCATGTACATCTTGTTTAAGACATATAATAATATATAATTAGGATGCTGCATATATGCCCCCCTTAAGATGTTGATATCTTAAGATGTTGATATCTTAAGATATTGATATCTTAAGGTAGAGTGGGAGAAAGGATAATCTATTGGCATATGTGTAGAATATGTTGTCATGATGATATTGTGTTCTCATTGATGTCAATATGCTGAAAGAGTGAACTAGTAATATGTTGAAGAGTGAACAGGTGTATCGAAGTCAAGAAATTGACAAAGAGAACCGGTATGATGTTGTGAACCGACATATGTGAAAAAGTGAAGTGGTATGCTTATCCAAGTGAACCGATATGTCACAAAGAGAACAAGAGAACTGGTATGATGTTGTGAACAGGAACCGGTATGTCAGAATGAGAACTAGTAAATGGAATGTTTTGTATCAAGGGTTCATATGGCATGACTACCGGTTGGTAGTCTCGGCCTTAGGGTTTCCAGTTGAAGTGAGCATTGTAATGGAGGGTAGATCATGTCGCCACATCAGCCTTATACGCGTGAAGGATCTTGCATGAAGGAGATTGATCCTATCTACCTCAGGAATGTGCAAAGTCTCTGCAAATGTTGGAGAACGCGTGATGGGTTATCACCTCCAAGAAGCGGTGAAGAACGAACGATGGAGAATGTCTTGAGATCTGTTCAAGACCATTGTATTCAAATACAAAGTGTTCAATGGTTAGGATTGAACCAACTGAATCGCTCAACTTAAATGTTTAGAGTTTAGGGTTTATGTTACCGACCTATCTATTTCCTATAAGGTTGATGTTGTTTTCATATTGAAGTGGTTGACAAATTTTGTGTGTGTATCTATGCGTAGAGATACGTGATTCTTGCCAGACCAGTTGAGAGGATTGATACCTACATAGTGTGGGTGCATAAGGAATGAACTAAAATGGATCTGCATTGGCATTTAGTACTATTACCAGATCATTGTAATACCTGTTGATTTCTAATCACTTCAATAGTTGGAAAATCCCTTAATAGGGTAGCTTTAACCAACTTGTTGCAAATCCTTTAACAGGGTGACTCAAAGCCATTGAGTTCATAAAATCCCCTAACAAGGTAACCTCTAATAGGGTTTAACCCTTAACCGGGTATTTTAGCCATCCCTTAACCAGGTGATCCCTAACAGGATCAGTTCCTAACAAAACCTGTTGTAACAATCTTTAACTAGACTAGGTTCCTAACAGATTGAACTTCTAAAGAGTTCAAAAACAACTTGTGGGTATTCATCCCCACCGTGGTTTTTCCCAGTTGGCTTTCCATGTGAAAAAATATGTGTGTCATGTGTGATGCCTCTTTCTTGTGATGTTTTGTTATTTCTTGTTTAGTGGTAAATCATTGTATCTCTGATGATAGATTATCTGTTTATGCATAAGGACAAAGTGGAAATGAGGGAGTAGGTTTTATGGAAAGTTAAGAAGATCGGCTGGTTCATGTCTTTCACAGTTGCACTATGTTTAACTGGTAGTAATCTGGTTCGGACCGGTGTTAGGGATTGCTAGTAGTTTACAGTCTGCAATCAAACCGGGTTAGGAAAATTTTTTGTGCCTGTACTGATTCACCCCCCCCCCTCTCAGTACCAGTTTGGTACTTACTGTTCATCATTGAGTTATCAATTGGTATCAAAGTGCCCTCCAGGTCCTCTATGTTGTAAGATTAACCGCTTGAGGGAAAGATCCTATTGTAATGATGAAGAGGGAAGGTCCAAAGTTCAACAAAGACAATTTTAAAATATGGAAAGACAGAATGAAGATATACATTAGAAGCATGGGTGCTCAACATTGGAGCTATGTTGAAAATGCCTATGCTATTCCTACTTGTACTCTCACCGATGATCAAAATAGAGAGATCCAGGAGAATGGGCAAGTCATGGAAGCCCTAATCAGTAGCTTACCTAATTCGGGAGGATAAAAATAGTTTCAAAATCCACATGGTACCAAGTGGAAAGCTCCAGACATAATGGTGGCGGTCGACTCGGCCTGTGGATAGGGCCGGTTAAAAATATGGGTAGGGGGATTCAAACCCCCAACCTATTATCTCCTATTTTAGTCTCCACTGCCTGGGCAAGCAGCTTATTTAAAAATAATGTGTGAGCTACCGTATCTAAAGGAATATAGCGGATATCTGACATTATACATAGGGGTTGGGTAGTTTGAACCCAACCCCAATGCTTGCCATAATTCCCTCAACACCACTACATCCGCAACAGTTTTGAAGCTGATAACAAAGGTAATCCTTTTTGTATGGAAAAACCAAAGTAAAACCAAATCCGATAATCATAATACTTGCAAAGACCAAAATAGATATTTTGTTAAGATTTGTAAAATATGCAAGGCTCAGAATTATAAGAGCCATGGAATTAAAGGGTGAGGTTTATTTTAGAAGATTTATATGTTGTAAAAAGGGGATATGATGGATTTTCCAAATCATATGGTTTTAAGCCATATTGGGTAAAATTTGTGTATAAGAAGGGGGGTAAGTTGTGAGCATGGGGGTAGACATTGGAGATTGGAGAATTGTGAGAGAAGTGTGAGAGCATTTTTGGAGAGCTTGTGATAGTGAATTGTTTGTCTTTGTGCATTGGGAGCTTGAAGTCAAGTTTGTTGTACTTGAGAGAGAGGAAATTTTTTAATTCATTATCGTCCAAGGAGACACGAGGAGACTTTGTAACAGTTGAAGACCTTGTAACCTCTTTCTGGAGCATAATCAAGGATCAGTTACTCCTTTGGAGATGGACCTAGAGACGTAGCCATTTGGTGAAATCCATTATCAACTTATGTTTTGTCCTCTCTTTTCTTTCTCTCTTCTATTCAATCTATCATTATTTCATTATTATGTTTATTTAAGCATTTTGATTGTAATTTTAAGACCTTCATGTAATCGTTGCGAAAGTTAGCATCTCACGTGCAACAGTCATAGGTCCTAACATCAGATCATTACCTAACATTGAGTTTATCGATGTCCAGGATAAAGAAAATCCCAAAGAAGTATGTGATACTCTTGAGAATATCTATGGTGGTGATGAGCATGTAAAACAAACTAAGGAAGAAAGCCTTAGAGGGAAGTTTGAAGACATGTGGATGGTTGAAGGTGAGACCATTCAACAATATGGAATAAGAATCAAGACTATTGTTGGAGACATCAAGAGTGCAGGAGGGAAAATGGAAGATTCTACTATTATTAGTAAAGTCCTGAGCTCCTTATTACTGGTAAGACCAATAAGGGTTGCTGCTATTCAGGAATTGAGATCAATAGACAAGACTAAGGTATCCCTAGACTCTATCATTGCAAAATTAATAGCCTATGAGCTAAATACTTTTGATGATAGTGTTCAGAAGACTGAATCAACTTTTAGAGCATCTGCTGCACCATCCAGAAAAGAGAAAGAAGCAAGCACCAGTGGTGAAACAAGATAGAGAAGAGAAATGGATGATGAGGAGATTCTGATGGAATTTGAAGCTCTTCTTTCCAAGAGACTTCCTAAGGGAACTGGCAAATACAGAGGTAAGCTTCCTTTGAAATGCTTCTCTTGTAACCAGATAGGACACATTACTATAAACTGTTCTAATGGTGACAACAAGGACAAACCAGAAAGGTTCAAGAAATTCAAAGGAGGAAATTGGAGAAACTGTTTTGTAGCAGTTGATGAAGGTGTCACATATGAGGAATCAGAAGATGAAGAAAATGAAGATGTTGTGTTTGTTGCAGTCAAGGAGGATGTGTCAAACAAGAAGGCTCTTGTCTCCCGCTTTGATAATTCCAATGAGTGGATTATTGACAGTGGTTGTTCTCACCATATAACTGGTGACCGGAGCAAGTTTATATCTCTGGAAGAGTATGATGGTGGTGTAGATCATTTTGGTAATGATGCACCATGTATGGTCAAAGGCAAAGTGTCCATCTCTCTAAATGGAAAGGGCAGTGCTGACAATGTGTATTGGGTGGAAGGTCTCAGACACAATCTATTGGGTGTTACCCAGCTAAATTACAGTGGACTCACTCTGGAATTTAAAAATGGAGTGTGCAAAATCAAAGGAAAGAATGGTGAACTGATGGCCACCGGTATGCAGACCAAAGGTAACTTATTTTAGCTGAATGAAAATATAAGTACACGTCTTATGGCTAAGTTTAATGATAGCTATATATGGCATAGGAGACTCTGCTATGTAAACTTTGATAACATAGTAAAGGCCAGTAAGATCAAGGCAGTTAGAGGATTGTCGATACTGACCAAACCAGAAAATCCTTTGTGCAGAGAATGTCAACTGGGGAAAATGTCTTCCTCAACCTTCAAACGTAAATCTTTCATTGCTGACAACTTACTTGATCTTGTGCATACTGATTTGTGTGGTCCTATGAAAACTAGGAGTGTGCAGGGAGATAGGTATTTTATGATTCTTATAGATGACTGCTCAAGAATGATGTGGGTCACATTCTTGAAGGACAAGTTTGAAGCCTTTGGAAAGTTCAAAGCTTTCAGAGCACTGATAGAAAAGGAAAGTGGTAGAAGAATCAAATGCCTTAGAACTGATCAAGGAGGGGAATTCAACAAATATTGTGAAGAAAATGGCTTCAAGAGGCAACTGTCTGCCCCCCGAACTCCACAACAGAATGGCCTAGTAGAGAGAAACAACCAGACTATGGTTGAAGTGGCTAGAACCATGTTGATCCAAGGTCGCTCACACCTTTTGGAGAGAAGCGGTGAGCACTGCAGTCTACACAATGAACCAAGTATTCATAAAGAAAGGAAAGGATAAGACTCCTTATGAGTACTAGACTGGTAAGACACCTGTGGTAAGCTACTTTAGAGTATTTGGTAGCAAATGCTATATCAAGAGGAGTGAACATCAGAGCAAGTTCGATGCAAAATGTGATGAAGGAATATTCCTAGGATATTCCACAAAAAGTAAAGCTCTCAAATGTTTCAATAATTGGACTCAGAGAATCGTTGAAAGCATCAATGTTAGGGTTGATGAAAACTTTGAGAAATTAGAGGGAATCGGTAGTAAGCAAGTAGGATATGAACCGGTAGTAACTTTCTGGGAATCGGTTGCAAATCAGCCCAGTACCAATAATTGCGCTCCTACACCAATAGATGCTGATGCTGATGAAGATGAGGATGATGAAGAAAAGCAAGAGGAAGCTGTTAAGAACATGCCTAGGTATGTCAAACTCAATCATGATCCAAAGAAGATCATAGGAGACAAAGATGTGGGAATTCTCACAAGAAGAAAGGTCAGAGAAAGCTCATGTATGATCTTTGAATTTGAGCCTAAATCATTCAAAGAGGCACATAAAGATGAAGAATGGATCAAGGCAATGGAGGAGGAAATTGACCATATAGAAAAGAATGGTACTTGGTCTTTGGTACCCAGACTAGAGCATAAAAATGTCATTGGAACCAAATGGGTTTTCAGAAATAAGCTAAATGAGGATGGCACAGTGGTAAGGAACAAAGCCAGACTAGTATGTAAAGGATATGCCCAAGAAGAAGGAGAAGACTATGGAGAAACCTTTTCTCCAGTAGCAATATTGGAAGGAGTTTGTATGCTTCTTGCATATGCAACTTTTAAGGGATTCAAGGTATACCAAATGGATGTAAAATCTACATTTCTAAATGGAATACTTGAAGAGGAGGTGTATATAGAGAAACCAGATGGGTTTGCCATATCAGAAGATAGTGACATGGTGTGTAGGCTGCATAAAGCCT
This sequence comes from Cryptomeria japonica, assembly GCF_030272615.1. Classification (NCBI taxonomy): domain Eukaryota; kingdom Viridiplantae; phylum Streptophyta; class Pinopsida; order Cupressales; family Cupressaceae; genus Cryptomeria; species Cryptomeria japonica. The sequence continues at coordinate 430,258,681 of NC_081412.1, read as the reverse complement.
TGTATGGACTGAAGCATGCACCAAGAGCATGGTATGAATGCCTGCATTCCCATCTTGTGAAGATTGGATTTGAAAGAACAAGTGAAGATAGCAATATCTACTTGAAATTAGAAGGAGATCAAATTCTGATTTGCGAAGTATTTGTTGATGACATAATCTTTGGTGGAGATGACAAGATGAGTCATGACTTTGCAGATGAGATGAAAAAGGAGTTTGAAATGTCACTCATAGGGGAGATTAGGTTCTTCATCGGACTGCAGATTCAACAAATGAAAAATGGAATCTTTATTACTCAGTCCAAGTATGTCAAAGAGGTGTTGAAGACCTTTGGCATGGAAGATAGTAAACCGGTTGGTACACCAATGGTGACCAGTTGTAAACTATCAAAAGAAGATGAGTCAGCATTGGTAACTGAGAAGGAATACAGATCAATGATTGGTAAGTTGCATTATTAGTGCATAGCAAGCTGGACATTGCACATGCAGTGGGTATTACCGCTCGGTTTCAGAAAAGCCCAAGAGAATCTCACCTAGTAGCAATCAAGCGGATTCTTACATATCTGAAGGGAACTATTGACTATGGATTATGGTATCCATACAATAATGATTTTAACCTGAAAGTGTTCACAGATGCTGATTGGGCTAGTAATGTAGATGATTGGAAGAGAACAACCGGTGGTGCATTCTTTCTCAGTGGTAGACTAGTCTCATGGATGAGTAAAAAGCAGAGTTGTATCTCTCAGTCTACAATAGAAGCAGAGTATGTTGCAGCTTTTATGAACTACACCCAGACTATTTGGATGAAGCATGTATTGAATGGTTTCAAAGTTCCTATATCTGAACCGATAAGTATATTCTGTGACAATACAAGTGCAATTAACATTTCCAAGAATCCAGTTTTACATGCTAGAACCAAGCACTTTGAACTCAAGTATCATTTCTTGAGGGAAAAGGTTCAGAACAAAGAGGTTCTATTGGAACATGTTTCCATTAAGGAATAGTTAGTAGACATATTCACCAAGCCTCTACCAAAGTCCACTTTTACCTATCTAAGAGGTGAATTGGGGGTGCTGCCCCTTCAAGAGGTAATCTAAAGGTTTGTGCTCCATATCAGTCAGACATTAGTTTGCTATATCTTTTCAGGATTGATGTGTTGAAGGATGCTACTCCTCAGGGGGAGCAACATAGTGGAATAGGGAAGCTTGTCCCTCCACTTTGGCATTGTTGTCAAAGGGGGAGAAGAGGTGAAGTGGAGAAGATATCTGCAGTATTAAGGAGAAGAAAGATGTGATGTAGAAAGAGAGATATCTTTGTATATTGCCATCAATGCCAAAGGGGGAGATTGTTGCCATATGTGTAGAATATGTTGCCATGATGATATTGTGTTGTCAATGATGTCAATATGCTGAAAGAGTGAACCAGTAATATGTTGAAGAGTTAATAGGTATATCAAAGTTAAGCAACTGACAAAGAGAACCGATATGATGTTGTAAACTGACATATGTGAAAAAGTGAAGCGGTATGCTTATCCAAGTGAACCGGTATGTCACAAAGAGAACAAGAGAACTGGTATGATGTTGTGAACCAGAACTGATATGTTGGAACGTAAATCAGTATATGGAATGTTTTGTATCAAGGGTTCATATGGCATGACTACTGGTTGGTAGTCTTAGTCTCAGGGTTTCCAGTTGAAGTGAGCATTGTAATGGAGGTCAGATCATGTCGCCATGTCATCCTTATGCATGTGAAGGATCTTGCATGAAGGAGATTGATCCTATCTACCTCGGGAATGTGCGAAGTCTCCGCAAATGGTGGAGAATGCATGATGGGTTATCACCTCCAAGAAGCGGTGAAGAACGAACGATGGAGACTGTCTTGAGATCTGTTCAAGACTGTTGTATTCAAATGCAAAGTGTTCAATGGTCAGGATTGAACTGACTAAATCACTCAACTTAAATGTTTAGGGTTTAGGGTTTATGTTACTGACCTATCTATTTCCTATAAGGTTGATGTTGTGTTTCATGTTGAAGTGGTTGAAAAATGTTGTGTGTGTATCTATGTGTAAAGATACATGATTCTTGCCAGACCAGTTGAGAGGATTGATACTTGCATAGTGTGTGTGCAGAAGGAAGGAACTAAAATGGATCTGCATTGGCATTTAGTGCTATTACTAGATCATTGTAATACCTGTTGATTTCTAATCACTTCAACAGTTGGAAAATCCCTTAATAGGGTAGCTTTAACCAACTTGTTGCAAATCCTTTAACAGGGTGACTTAAAGCCATTGAGTTCATAAAATCGTCTAACAAGGTAACCTCTAATAGGGTTTAACCCTTAACCGAGTATTCTAACCACCTCTTAACTGGGTGATCCCTAATAGGATCGGTTCCTAATAGAATCTATTGTAACAGTCTTTAACCGGACTAGGCTCCTAATAGAGCGGACTTCTAAAGAGTTCAAAAATAGCTTGTGGGTATTCATCCCCACTGTGGTTTTTCCCAGTTGGGTTTCCATGTGAAAAAATATGTGTGTCATGTGTGATTCCTCTTTCATGTGATGTTTTGTTATTTCTTGTTTAGTGGTAAATCATTGTATCTCTTATGATAGATTATCTATTTATACATAAGGACAAAGTGGAAATGAGGGAGTAGGTTGTATGGAAAGTTAAGAAGATCGATCGGTTCATGTCTTTCATAGTTGCACTGTGTTTAACTGGTAGTAATATGGTTTAGACCGGTGTTAGGGATTTCTAGTAGTTTACAGTCTGCAATCAAACTGGTTCAGGAAATGTTTTTTTGCCTGTACTGATCCACCCCCCCCCCTCTCAGTACTAGTTTGGTACTTACTGTTCATCATTGAGTTATCATATTCACCTTCAACACCAAGGAGATATCCTTTAAGAAACAATATACATAAATCGAAGCTAAAGAGGCATAACTCTTATGGGCAAGGAAAAGATAGTTGTAAAAATATATCTTGCACAAATGTAAAGGGATCCTTTCACATAAGAAGAGACCTTTACCCAAAGATACCTACCTCTAAAAGTAGGGGAAAGATTTAATAAGGATGACATCTTTGAAAGGTAAAGGAGACTAAGAATACACACCTTTTGCATTGTTGGGGAGAAGTGGATTCTTAGTGAAGGATTGCACACATTCTCTAAGGAGAGATTGTTCATAAAAATATGTACCATTCCAAACAAAGAACAAGTCCTAACCAAAGTACATATATGTTCTCACATGGAGGACCACCATATGCATGAAAGGACCTCAATTTATGAAAGATGCAACTCAAAAAAGGAAAAAGGTAATCCTTGAAAAAGAGTGAGTGTTATCACCTATATTTTCACCCTGCTGAGTAAACTCAACAATCTAGTGATGCATGGGAACATTCTCTAGTTGTGGGTAACCTGTAGTGAGAATGAAACTTCAGAGAAGGCCATCTTCCTCTTGATACTTCACCCTAAAGCTACTAAAAAATAATCTTTTGCAGAGGAAAGGGTAAGAAGTAGAACATGAAACTGAAATCTAATCCCTAAGGTGATGCACCAAAATGATTTCTGAGAGTTAAAAAACTAACACACAATTTGATTAGCAACAAAGATTATTCATGCACAACTTAGACACTCACATACTATTGCATCATCATTTTATAAGATTTCTATGATAACTTAAATCCTAGAAGGAAAAACCAACTTTCACAACTTGAGACTGCTTTAATCACCTACACAACTTATAGCCTGCAACATATGTGAATTTCTGCATAAAGGTGTAACTTAATGAGATACATTAACAAGGAAGAAAGCAAACTTCACAAGAAATTGCATCAATCATTCAACATGCAATATATCGGATTATAAGAATGCGCCACTAAATGTATTGCTCTCAAAAGTTGTACAATGTTGTATTAATCTTTGAGCATGAGTTGCAAACTCTTCACTTCTGCAAAAATAATTCTCAAAATTACAAGTTACATGAAGTGAAAAATAGTAAGAACTATGGCGTTTGAAAGTTAAGTGTCATTTGAATCCCCCACCCTTTGCATGCTCGCTTCCCTAACTTCAAAAATGAAGTTTGAGTCATAATTATGCTTCTTCCAAGCAATTTCAAGAAAATAGGAATTCCAACCTCCTTGGTTGAATGCAACTAAAAAGCCTATTTTTAAGGTCCCTAAAAGACTCCAAAAAGGCTTCAAAATGATGTAAAAGTCAAATTTGACCAATTCCAACATAATGGCCCCTCAAAATACATTAATCTCCCCAAAATAACTCCAAAACACATGTCTTTATAATGCATTACACCTATTCACTTAATAAGGTGACTTATTATAAGTTTACGAATATTTTACACTAATACAAAATAAGTGCACAGGGCATTATTTAGAATAATTTTAAACAAAGGTAAAAATGGCTATGTTGAATAAATACAATTTAGGGTAATTAAAACCCTAAAGTATATTATGACATCCATCCTTTTTCCATTTGATGCATCTCTTTGTTGCTATGAGGGTGCTGCCACCATGAGGGTTTTCTTGACTGACTTTGGAGGTTTGACTGTGGATTTCATGGCAAACCTTGTGCACATTAAAGACACAATGGTAAGATTTATCGTGAATATCAATGTTGCTTTTATCTTCTTGTGATCTCCGCTAGGGCTCTTTGAATGTTCCTTTATGCTTTTATAGGTTTATTGATACATATATACCTTCTATCACAAAGTTTGAAGATTTTGTGATAATCTTGATCACTATTAATACTTGCATGGGTTGCATTGTCCTTGATTTTTGTGTTCAGTGTTCATGGCCCGTATACTCTGCTTTATCATTCCCCTTTGATTTTTTATGCTAATTACTATTATATTGTTATAATTTCAAGTGTTTTGAACCCAAGGACTACCCTTTAAATCAATAATACTTACATGTCTATGACTATGAAGTTCCTTCTTTTTATATTCCTATCCCTATCTTCTAATTATGGAAAATAAATGTTTGGATCTTTTGGAGTATATGGCTATTTACCATATATGTCTTTTGAGGGATTTTCATGCCAGAACACTATTCTCTATTTGTTGTAAGTCTTCTAACTACTCATAATATTTTCATGGCATTTTCTTTTGACTGTCAAACTTTCTATCATGCTTCCATGATTTGTCGATATCATAATTGTGAGGGTTTTGAGAAAACTTTCTATGTATCACTGATGTGACATTGCTCAGTCTTGTTTTATTCACAAAAAAATTAATTTCACCTTGAATGCATTCTTATCATTAGGGTAAGCTATCCTTTGAATGATTTCTACTATTCTTCAATGTTCCCCACTGTCATCATGCATTTTCTATGAAACCTTTTGTTTTGTTTATGTGGTCACTATCTTACTTGTTCCAATATGGATTGAAACTTTTGCACTTGACCATTTATACTTTGGTCTCCCATTCATGCATCTTGAGTTCTTGTTTCATTGGATTGGGTCTTTTGGATTTATTTGTTGCTCTAGATGCCATTGATGGTTGTATCTCTCACATGTGTTATGATTGATATGGCTTATGATAGAACCTTGAACCATTATTTGACTATTGAATCTATTGCACTGAACATATTTTTGCCATACTGCAACAAATTCAATGTCTCTGATATGAGACTACCTTGAAAACACTTTATGTTTCTTATCTCTTCTCCTACCATGATTGCTTTAAAGACTATGCTTTGTTCTCTATTTGGTTGATGTGTGGTCTTTTGATTACAACACCTTGTGACCTTTTCATCTCTTTGCTTCTATACTGTTTCTTAAGGATTGTATTCATTCTTTCTGTCATTTTTTGAGCTTATGACAGAGACTTTTATGACTATGATCTTGTTCTTCAACAATTCACTGACATTGTTCTTATGGTCTTCTATTTCTTGATGGCTTTAACAATCACTGTAACTGTTACTAGGACTGTGTTTGTACCTTGAAACTGAAACCTTGAAGATGTTTGTTGAAGATGTTGTACTTAAGTCTATCAACTCATTGTTATAGAAGTCTCAAAAGATGCAAGGTTGTCCCTTACTATTTATTGGGTCCTTACTCTGAGAATAAACTATTCTTGCCTGTCTATTTGGAGTGCACTACTATCATCTACATCATGAGTGTGCAATCTTTATAGCACTGGAAAGACATTTTTATTGTCTTATGCCTTGCGATTTTTATTCTCCATCTCATTTTCTTTGTACATTTGATGTTATTGGGACTGTGTTTTCATTTGAATTTTTCATTTGCTCTCATAATTTGCATTGACTGAGATCTTCTGAGTTCTTTTGCAAATAATCTTGATTCTCTTGTTTAAAGGGTCAAAGATTGTTTTGAACACTTACCATATATGCTTTGTGAACTGAAAAAGCTCATTGTCCCTTTTAATCCTTCATATGGAAATCAACTTTGTCCAAGGTGCTCCATAATGTGTGCTCTGATTCTTGCAGTTTGGGATATGTCTTTTATTGTAAATGTTTCAATCATTGTTGATTAGAATGCACTTTACATTATCTCCTATCTTCTATGGCTTACTTAATGAGAGTTTCCCTTTGGTTCATGTCACATTGTCATGATCTCCATTTACTCTTCTTCTATTGCATTGTCTCTTTAAGAGATGCAAATATACAACTTGAAAAGGTTGTCTATTATCTTGGTGAAATAACTATGGTAGCTGCTCTATTATTGAAACCTTTTGGAATCCTATGTGAAGTGATTTCATCATTGTCATCTCTATTACTAAGTCTGAGATTTATTTTAGGACTATCATATACTCTTAAAGGTTATGCCACTCTTCTCTACTAAAGGCCAAGTGTTTTATCCTTTAGAATAATGAAGTTAGAATGCTAGATTATTGTCATGAGGTGTATTACCACTATTTCATTCTCATGACTATATGAAGTGTTTCCTTACTTCTCTTAAGGCTGTTATGTATGGGCTTATGAACAATGGCTACTCTCAATCCTTTTAGTCTCAAGGGTTATTGACTATGAAATGTCCTCCATTACTCTGATTCTATCTTTTCACTATGTTTGGGTGCCCAAACTAGGACCATTTTCTTCTCCTTGGTATCTGTCTTTTATAAACCCATGCACCTCCCACTTTTATAACATTCATATAGGCTAATATCCACTACTTTACTACTTTGGCAAGGTTGGATTTTTTGAGATGCTCTTATTCTCTGTTAAAACACCCTTTGGCTGCCATCATTTGCTAGACAATTGTGGCTTAGTTCTTTTATACATTTGATTGCCCTTTATAATGGACTGTGGCTCTTAGCATCTAGGACTAAAAGATCACTGATCCATTTCTCATTAGCTATCATTGATAGTCTTATGAATATTATGACTACACTTTGGGCTCAACATTCAATGTCCTAAAGTTGCTAATGCTTCAAAAGAAATTAACCCTACCATGCTTGCATTGAAGAACCTATTCCTAAGGTTGGATTTGAAGTCTCATTGATATCATTGAATAGCCTTTGTACTTAAAATACACTTGTAACATTACATGTTTCAAATACTATCATCTTGTGTCATTAGATCTCAAATCTTGGGCTCTTATGGAGATGATTGGTTGTGATATCTTCTTTTCCTTATTCTTTAGGGTTCTTAATACTACTCACCTTTGGATTGTCATACCTATTATTGCTTAAGCTTTTTAGTGCCACCTCTATGTCTTCTTTCTTAATTGATACTATGGCTATCCTATTCAAGATGTCCATCCTACAACATTTTGTGTTCACATGTTGGGGATTGCCTTTACAACATTTTCATGACTGTAATATAAGAATTATTGCTTGATCATTCTTGACATTGTGGTTCCATTGAGCATAAATATTGTTATTTATAATAGTGATCTCATCATTTGACTATTATGAATGATGAGTTTCATCTTGATTGAGCTACCATGTCAAGAATGATCCTTAGCTCTGTTAAAACACAAAATGGCAACATACTGGGCTCAATCCTTGTGAGAGCCTTATTTTACTCCACATGTGATATCTGACATACCAATGTAGACTGTAAATTATTCCAATAAGGAATATCAAACCTGTACCTGCTCAGTGAACAAACATGTTAGATAAAATAATGAAGTTCAAATTGTAAAGGATATTGATGACGTTTCTCTACTTTTCTTTGATAATGCCTTGTTCTTCATAACCGATTTGATGCCTTGTGAGAATAACTCTGCATTTTTTTGATGTTATATATGAATTGATTTGGTATTCCGAGCTCTAAAACCACTTTTTCCATCTTTTGTAGACACTTCCGGAGCAACAAAGATTAAAGAACATGGAGACAAGTGACAAATCAGCCTCGAGGATTTGTTATTCAGGCAATGATGGATCCCTACTCCTTTTATATTCTTTCTTCTATAAATGTATAGTTTATTTTCATAATGAATTGAATGAGTTACTCCCATAGCTTGTGTGGGTCACTATACTTTTTTATATTCATGAATAAAGAAAGCAATCTTCTATGTAAAGTTTGTATATTCTTCTTTCTTATAAACACTTGCATTGAATCTATTTCTTTAGTTGATAGCATCTCTTACTTGTATGATCACTTAGCATAATCAAATATGTACTTTCATTTTTTTCAATGTAGATGCTATTCTAACTCTACTTGATTGAGATGGAAGCAAAATTACGTAACATTTTTGGTGATTTCTGTAAATGCTTGCTTGGTAAGCATCCTAGACTAGTTGTCTGAACTTTTCCATTGGGAACAGAGTCATTCTGACTTGAAAAAACCTTTGAAAAATATTCCTTTGCACTACTATAACTCACTATGACACTACTATAACTCCTTATAATCTCATTGAGTAGACATGTATTGTTTGTGATAGTGAGCAAACAAATTATCTTTCATGAATGATATGTATCTACTTGATTGAATTATAAGCATGAAATAGCAATAACACCTTCTTATTCAACTATTAAACATAGAACCAATTGACTAATTGTGCAGAACAACACTTAGGGAAATGAAAACTACATATGATCTATGTGCAACAACACTTATTTAACTTGAAAACCTTACTTAACCTACACTTAAGTAAATGATCAAAATATTTAAACAAAACCATTAACTAGTAACTTAAAATAGCTACCTTTTCTTCCCAATTTGAAATTCTTGTCATGTTCATAAGTAGCTAAGAAAATATTGAGTGGTAAATGCTTAACCAACTATTGCAATGACTCTTGAAGAAAGAAAACAATCTCACTTACTGGCTTATTTTGGTTGTTCATACTGTTGTCCTGAACTGGACAAGTAAGCTCAATTTGATCACTTTTAGTTGCAACTCCAAAGTCAACTTCTTCTTCTGTTGCATCCTCATACTTGAGTGCAAGCATGACCTTTAGTACCTCAGTGGCCTCCAAAGTGGCTAAATATTTGATCAAACAACCCCTATAATGAGCAAACTTTGAACTACCATTACTAGCTGCTTTTCTTTCTTCCTATTTTTCATGGTTGTTCTGCTCCATGGACACCAAGTTTGGATTTGAGATAAAATAATTTGGATTCTTAGAAAAAATAGCATTACCTCCACCTTGCATAATAAATTGCCATGTTGATTCTTCCTGCATGGTCAATGGACAATCCTCCTCCACTAGCATGGCTAACAACTCATCAAAGTTATCAGCTCTTGGAAGGTTCTTAGAGACTCTCAAGTTCAAACTCATCATTATCATCCAATGAAGTACACTCTAAATCAGGCTTGTCCTTTTCAATGAAGGAAGGAAAAGGTTCCAACAATGAAGAAGCCTCTCGAAAAAAACTTTCATTTAATAAATCAGCTTCAAGCTCTGCTACATAGAAGAAAGGAAGCTCCTCCAACCAACTAAGACCTTGCAAATCAGGTTCATGAAAATTTTATTGACCTGAGAGAATGAACTCCTCTCTATCAGGACCATACTTCTCCTGTTGTTGTAATACTTGTTCAAGCTTGTGAACCTGTTGTTCTAGTTCATCATGATTGTCAACTCCTTCTAACAAGTTTGGCTCCTTTTTATCCAACTTTGAACAAAATAGCTCAATAATATCTATGCACATCTCTTAAAAAATCTCAACGTTAGCTTTTACATCCAAAACATGCTTAGAGACATCAAAGCTTATACATTGGAAAATGATATCATGTTCATAGTTATGCTCTTCTTTATGGTCCAAAGCTCCCTTTCCTTGTTGGTGTCCTAGCTGAACTAATAAAATATTAGGACCATTTTCAATAGAAGTAGGAGGGTCATTAACTAAAATAATGGAAGATCCACCTTGAGAGGCCTTCTCCCATTCAATCATTTTCTACTTTAATTGGTAACACCTTATAGCTAAATGCAAAGGATTTACATCTCTAATCCTCTCCCATAGGAGTAAGTTGACCTGATCAATAGGTTGATCTTCCTCTACTTTCTCTTTAAAAGAAGGTTCATTCTATTCAAAACTTAATACACTAGACCTTAGAATCCCTACATCAAAGAATGGGTTTGGAAAAGAAAGTGTTAAGTCTTCATACCTTGCCATCTTTCTTGAAAGACATTCCTCATATTACCTCTTTTGCCACTTCATCTCCCATTCTCTTTCAATAGCCCTTATTTGCATATGACAGTATATCTTTTGTTCTCATCTTGTCAACCTGGTGGAACTAATTTTGAAAATAGCCATGTGGGCGTAGAATGAAATGGTCTTCTTGGGAATGGTTATGAGCATATACAGGTTGCCAAGAAACTTGAGCAGGGGTGGGTGGGTGACAAGCATGATGGGAATGTTGATTATCTGCTACTATAGGGGTATTTTGAGTGAATTTGGGAGTATATTCAGTATGATACAACTAGTGAGGAGGAATATAAATAACATATTCATGATATGGAGGGTGAAAGGCAATGTTCCCATGAAATTACGACATGCTCTTTCATACAAGAAGCTTTAAAATTATAAAAATTCAGAATTTCTTTTAATAATGTTGAAACCTACCGACACTTATCTACTCGAAACTAATAAATATCCTTCCAAAGTTGCCAGGTGTGTTCAAAACTTTCCTTTAAAGGTAGAAAGTATTACTATACACACCAAACAATAGTAATGCATAGTACAAAAGAGACTGACATTTAGCTCTCAGTCCCACCAGGTGTGTCGAAATTGTTATCAGCTAGATTTGCACCCTACTAAGTAAACTTGTTGGCAACAATACAACAAGCTGAGAGGGGGGTGAAACAATTTTCTCTCAAACTCTACACAAATCAAACTTAAATTCAGATCTGATTATTAGCAATGAAAGCATAAACCATCACAACATCAATAACACACATAACGCCAAGATTTTTGATGTGGAAAACCCAATTAAGGGAAAAACCATGATGGAAACCTACCCACAATGAGATAATACCCTATTAGAAGTTAATGTAAATATTATAATGGGTAATGCACATGCATTTAGGCACACTTCCTAGAGGTCACTGCTCAAATACAAGAAGGGCTACAACCCTGAGGAAGGCTCACTACCTTACAAGATTCAAATAGCAATCTAGATTACATGAACTATGAAAATAGCATCTCCACAAGCCTGGTTACACTTCTAGTTAAGTACAGTCTAATCTGCTATGCCACACACTTCCCTTCACACTTTTGAAAGATCATAACACTTGTTTGCACACTTACTCGATCCCACACTCAGAGATACAATGTAGATGCATCTCACAAATGAATATTACATATATTTATACAAATCATCAACCTATATTTCAAGGTCAGCTAAACCCTCAACACAAATTACAAAATAATAACCTCACATACTATAATCCTACATGTGAACCAAAACAATGTTAGCTAAGACATAGTCTAGACCCAAATCAATATTGCAACCAAGAAACACCACCAATAATTACGCCTTGATCATCCACAACACACTACAATCACCAAGAATGTTGCATAACACAAAAACACCACCAGATCATAAAAATGATCAATAACGCACACAATGATCAATGCAGACCATCAACATAGATATGACCTAACCTAGAAACATCCACAAGCAACGTGAATCACATCATAAACAACCACAACATCAACACTTACTAGAATCTCCATCATCAATATACCTAATTTTAAGAAAACAAACCAAACTTATTGTCAAACTGAAAGATTCACTTGAGGACTTCCAAATCATGAACTATCTAAATTGAGGACACATATGAATGTCCTAAACACTCTGCCAAATCCGTAAACCAAGATGTAGCAATTTTTGAGCAGTGCAGAGAACAAACCAAAATATCGAATAGCATGAACAATTGAATAACATACTTAATACCAGATCATACAACTCAATCAAAACATCATGCAAACCTTTGAATATCCCCCTGAAACAACTAGAGAAATATCTCTAAACCCAATAAATCCTAATAGATTGACCACAACACACTGGAAAAACCAACTCATCCAATCTAATTTCAACATTGGAATACATAGAAGAAAATGTTGACATCCATGACAACACATCATTCCAACAAACGTTTCAACAATATCCAACAATACCTCCCTTTAGCATTGATGACAACATATTAATGTGAAAAACAATCAATGAAAATAAAGAAATGAACAAGCAACAATCTCCCCCTAAGGTTATACACACAGCTCAACACAACTCTCTCTTCCATAGGGTTTTTCACATGCATCTCTCCCCCTTTGACATCAATGCAAAAGGCACAAATCTTGATTCTCTCCCTTTATCAGATAACCTCTCCCCCTTTGATATACACTCTAACAATTTTGAACAGCTAAACAACATATTGACTACTCCCCCTGAGTAGCAACCTTACTCATCAATCTAGATCACAAGATATCTATGTGACATCCATCAGACTGATGCAACTCCATGCATCTTAGTTCTCATCAGGAGGGGAAATCACCCCTAGCTTCCCTCTTAGATACTCAAATGTATCTTTACGAAAAGGCTTCATGAAGATAACTACAATCTGTTCCTTTGTAGATACATACTCCAATCTGACTTCCTTCTTATTTACCTTCTCTCTCAAGCAATGAAAATTTATTGATATATGCTTGGTCTTTGAATGAAACACTAGATTCTTAGAAATATTGATAGCACTTGAATTGTCATAGTATATAGTAGTAGGCTCATCAAAAGTAACTCTGATATCCTTCAACATCTACTTCATCCAAATCACCTGAGTACAATTTCTACCAACAACAATGTATTCAACTTCTGCAGTAGACAAAGATATAGCATTTAGCTTCTTACACATCCATGAAACCAATTTCTTACCTAAGAAAAATACACCACCAGTATTACTCTTTCATGATATGGAGGGAGAAAGACAATGTTCCCATGAAATAAATACATGCCCTTTCATACAAGAAGCTTCAAAATTAGAAAAATTTAGACTTTCTTTTAATAATGTTGAAACCTACTAGCACTTATCCACTTGAAATCAATAGATATCCTTCTAGAGTCTCCAGGTGTGTTCAAAACTTGCCTCCAAAGGTAGAAAGTACTGATGTAGACACCAAACAATAGTAATGCATAGTACAAAAGAGACCGACAATCAACTCTCAGTCCCATCAGGTGTGCGAAAAACTATTATCACCTAGATTTGCACCCTACTGAGTAAACTTGTTGGCAACAATACAACAAACTCAGAGGGGGGTGAATCAATTTGCTCTCAAACTCTACACAAATCAAACTTAAATTCAGATCTGATTATTAGAAATGAAAGCATAAACGATCACCACATCAATAACAAACATAACACCAAGATTTTTGATGTGGAAAACCTAGTTAAGGGAAACACCATGGTGGGAGCCTACCCACAATGAGATAATACCTTATTAGGAGTAAATATATATATTACAATGAGGAATGTGCATAAATTCAGGCACACTGCCTAGAGCTCACTGCTCAAATACAAGAAGGGATACAGCCCTAAGGAAGGCTCACTACCTTACAAGATTTGGACAATAATCCGGATTACATGAACTATGAAAATAGCATCTCCACATGCCTAGCTAGAGTTCCGGTTAAGCATAGTCTGATATATTTTGACAAACACTTCTCTTCACACTTCTAAAAGATCATAACACTTGTTTTCACACTTACTCAATCACACACTCACAAATACAACATAGATGCATCTCACAAATGAGTATTACATATATTTATACAAATCATCAACCTATATTTTAAGGTTGGCTAAACCCTCAACACAAATTATAAAATAATAACCTCACATCCTATAATCTTACATGTGGACCAAAAAAATGTTAGCTTAGACATAGTTTGGACCCAAATCAATATCAAAACCAAGAAACACCACCAAGAATTATGCCCTGATTATCCACGACATGCTACAATCACCAAGAATGTCACATAACATGAAGAACACCACTGAATCAAGAAAATGATCAATAATGCACACAACGATCAATACGGACCATCAAAATGGATATGACTCAATCTAGAAAAATCCACAAGCAATATGAATCACATTAGATACAACTGCAACATCACCACTTACTAGAATCTCCATCATCAATATATCGAGCTTCAAGAACACAAACCAAACTAACTGTCAAACTGAAAGATTCACTTGCAGACTTCCAAATCATGAACCATCTGAATTTAGAACATGTATGAATGTCCCAAACACTCTGTCAAATTTGCAAACCAAGATATAGCAATTTCAGAGCACAAACCAAAATACCGAATAACACAAACAACTAAATAACATCTTCAATACCGGATTGTACAACTCAATCTAAACATCACACAGACCTCTAAAACTTTTGAATCAACTAGAAATAAATATCTCTAAACCCATTAAACTACAACAAATCAACTGCAACACATTGGCCAAACCAACTCATCCAATCTAATTGCAACACTATAATACATGGAAGAATATGTTGACATCAATGATAACACATCATTTCAGCAGACTCTTCAACAATATCCAACAAAACTCAACAATCTAGTGATACATAGGAACATTCTCAAGTTGTGGGTAATCTATAGTGAGAATGAACCTTTAAAGAAGACCGACTTCCTCTTGATAATTCACCCTAAAACTAGTTAAAACTAATCTTTTTGCAGAGGAAAGGGTAAGAAGGGGAACATGAAACTAAAATCTAATCCCTAAGGTGATGTACCAAAATGATTTCTAAGACTTACACAACTGACACACAATCTGATTAGCAACAGAGCTTATTCATGAACAACTTAGACACTCACATACTATTGCATCAACACTTTATAAGATGACTATGATAATTTTAATTCTAGAAGGAAAACACAACTTTCACAACTTGAGGTTTCTTTAATCACCTACACAACCTATAACCTACAACATATGTGAATTTCTACATAAAGGTGTTACTTAATGAGATACAATAACAAGGAAGAAAGTAATCTTCACAAGAAATTGCATCAATCATTCAACACACAATATACCAGATTAGACATCACTAACTTTATTGTTGTAAAAAGGTGTACAATGTTGTATTAATATCTGAGCATGAGTTACAAACTCTTCACTTTTGCAAAACGAATTCTCAAAATTACAACTTACATGAAGTGAAAAATAGTAAGAACTAATTTCAAAAATGAAGTTTAAGTCATACTTATTCTTCTTCCAAGTAGTTACAAGAAAAATAGGAATTCCAACCTCCTTGGTCGAATGCAACTAAAAAGTCTATTTTTAAGGTCCCTAAAAGACTCCAAAAAGGCTTCAAAATGAAGAAATTTCACCAATTCCAACATAACGGCCCCTCAAAATACATTAATCTCTCCAAAATAACTCCAAAATAACCTCTATATATCCTCCACATGTTGGACAACTTGTTCAAACCTCCCTATATCCTTGCAACTCATAAATTTTTAAAATACCTACCTTTGACAATTTCCAAAACATGTGTCTTTATAACACATTACACCTCTTCACTTAATAAGGTGACTTATTATAAGTTTACAAATATTTTACACTTATACAAAATAAGTTCATAGGACATTATTTAGAATGATTCCAAACAAAGGCAAAATTCCTATGTTGACCAAATACGCTTTAGGGTAATTAAAACCATACAGTGTATTATGGTATTCATCCTTTTTCCATTCAACCCATCTCTTTGTTGTTGTGAGTGATCTGCCACCATGAGGGTTTACTTGACTGACTTTGGAGGTTTTACTATGGAATTCATTGTAGTCCTTGTGCACATTAAAGTCATAATGGTAATCTTTATATTGAATATCAAAGTTTTTTTAATCTTCTTGTGGTCTCCACTAGGGCTCTTTGAATACTCCTCCATGCTTTTATAGGTTTATTGATACATATATACCTTTTGTCACAAAGTTTGAAGATGTTGTGATAATCTTGATCACTATCAATGCTTGCATAGGCCGAGTTGTCACTTGTCTCCATGCTCCTTAAGCTTTGCTGCTCCAGAAGTGCCTACAAGAGATGAAAGTTGGTATTAGAGCTCAGGATACCTAATCAGTTCATATGTGACATCAAGAAATATATAATTTACTTTGATAAGGCATTAGACCAGATTATGCTATCATTACAATGAATCAGAGAGGAAAGCATGAAGCAATTTGAACTTTGTTATTTTATCTAACATGTTTTCTCATTGTGCAGGTATAGGTGAAATCATGTTGTTGTTTTGATTTATCTGATTACAACATGTGGAGTAATAAGGGTTGATCCCATCATGGTTTTGTGTCACTATTGCTTTATCAAGCATAAATTCACCATTCATAACAATGAATGGATGAGTTCACTATTATAGATAGGAAGCTTATGCTCAATAGAACCACATTGACATAAGAAATCCAAACAATAGCTCACACAGAGGATATATGATAGCTAGACTATCATATGAGGCATCAAGGTATGCACAATCCTCTACAAGACAATGGGTTTGAAGCATCCATATCATCATAGTAATTGTCCCAGTTAATTAGAAAAAGAAATGAAAGTGAGAGTAGCCCATCATAATACATTAAAGAAATCCTCAAGAGTGTGGATATAGTCATTATGTACAATCTTTAAAGTGCATATCCAAAAAAGGACAATGAGTAATGGGAAGCTAGCATGCAAGCGCCCTCCTCTTGTGTTGCAAGCTGATCAAGTCACATAGTTCATTGTTGTCAAAATTCAAAGCATAGATAAAAAGGACTGATGAAATTATGAGATAATTTCATCACAAACACCTTAGGGAAGTCTCAAGCACCAAGGATACTCATTAATTGCAGCCACAAAACCATCAATGTGCAGTAATAGACCTTTGAAATGAGAAAATATCATTTTCAAATTTGGGAGCAGTATTAAAAGCAATGAGTTTTAGATTTTAAAAAGAACCAACAAGAAATATGAATATAGATATATCTTTATCAAAAAATCAGTCTTAGTGCAGATTTAAATGCAGCCATATAAAGATTTTTTGCAGCCAAGACATCAAAAGGAACAAAGACAGTCAATATCACTGTCACAAACAAAGATTATAATCTAAGGCATAGCTCAAGAACATAGTAGCCAATAGACCAAAAAACCATTATAAAATGTGTCAAGTAAGGAGTTTCTTGGACCTATAATAGACAAAGATACAATTTTTTATGTAGTAGCCTATAGTTATTAAATTAAATGCATGAAGGTCTTTAAGAGGATAAAGGCATATCAAGGATCAAAACATAGATCGGTATCACATGACAGTTCATGAAGACATTGAAAGCCATGATATGACATTCTTAGAGGCTTAATCAAAACACTGAGTAAAAGATGCCACATAACTATACAAATCATAGCAAAGTCACATAAGGGGTTTGGATATCAAAGAGAAGTCCCAACTATGTAAAGAAACTTCAAAGTGTTCATTTTCTAAATTTGAGGACAATGCCATGATAGTCACTATCACAATGATTAAAGAAGAGATAATAGTATCAAAAGATTGCAGTTACTAGTAGTGGTCAAGGGAAGTCCTATAAGGAACAAAGAATTCCTCTTTGAAGAGTCACAATACATAGCAAGGTAGTGATAAGGATTTTATAGAGTTTCTATGTCCAATGAGTACTATAGCCAAGGTCTAAAGGGTAGTCTTGAGAGAAATCACAATGATCTCAGTTAGCCAATAACCCTATAGTGTCATAAAATTGTGACCCTAGCAATTTTTGACCACATTAAGGTCCTCACGCATACAAGACCGAATCCCCTAGCCTAATCGAAGACTGAAGACTGCTCAATCCCTGAAAAATTTCTTCTCCCTTGCCCTCCGCATCACCCTATTTGCACTCTGCCCTAGAGCAAAGGGAAGGACATGGGCATGGTGCCCCTATCCTTGCCCTATTTTGGGGTAGGACCTTTCTTGAGTGTTCGTAGAAGGTTGTGCAGTGAGTGGGAAAAATTCCTTGATGTCAGCCTGTGACGAAAATCAATTTCATGAACCCTAATTGACAATTATAAAAGTTTCATTTTCCCTCTCATTTGGAAAATTTGGATGAGTGGGAAGTTTACATGTGATCAAGCATTCAAGAGCATTCAAGCATTCCTTTCTAGAATTGAGCATTCTCAAGTCTCCCTTCAAGGCTAGGTGTTGCATTCAAGTCAAGGATTCAACCATTAAAGAGGAGATCCATTTCAACATTCAACTTTATAAAAGCATTTCTCTCAACATTTCTATCACAACCTCCCTTGAGGTGATTTACATTTTAGTCTTCCATTTACATTTACTTGCAAGTACTCTATTTCATCATATGGTTAATTCCAAAACTAGGGTTTGACCTGAAGGCAAACCCCTAATCCCAACCCATTTTTCTCTCTTTTCTATGTGTAGGTTGTAGGTGTGTAGCTGTACTTTTGGATTTGGACTTCATTTGCAGAGGTGGAAAAACCCTTTTCATTTCACGGATTTTTTGGAGGACCATGTACACTTTCGCCACAGTCCGGGCAACTTTTCCTCAAATTTGCAGGGCAACTTTGTCTCAACATATTACTGCCAAATCCAGGTCCACAGCTTCATCCCACACTCTGATCTTGAGTTATTATCAGTTCTTCGTCTCTTTTCACTTAGTCTTAATACAAAATTCAATAAATTCCTTTCCATTCCAAATAGAGGAGGGGATTAACTTATCATTCCCATTTCATTTAGAATTCTATCTTCTTATTTTGAGGTTGAATCTAGTGAATTCCTCCCCCCCTCCTCTTCCAATGTAATGCATGAAAAGTGTTTGAAGGGAAATCCATAGTGAAACTCTCATCTCTCCTTGGAGGGAAAGGGTAGCTTTCCTCTTAATCTCTCATTCACAGATTTTTCACCCACCATTACATTTTGGTGAACCCAACGTCTTACATGTTTTTTTTGAACAAAATTGCATATTTTTCATTTGCAAGTTTAAATTTTCTGCAAACTTTGTGGTTAAATCATTAAAAACCCTAGTTTTTAAAATTAAAATTGAACTTTTGATTTGTAAAAATTGCTTGTGGTTATCTTAGATTTGAGTTTTTTTTGTTTGTCAAATTCAATTTCCTCATTGTCTTGTTCAATTTGCAAATCAAATTTACAAAATTAAGCAGTTACTTGTTAAAACCCTAATTTTCAAAAATTATCTTGAACTTGTGCAAAAGTTGGATTTCCATTACATTTTTAGATTTGTGATTGTTCTTAGACTTGTTTCATTCCTACAATTCAAAATTTCAATTTCCCTCCTTTTTCCCAAAATTCAAATTTCAAAATTAAGTGGTTAGGTCATAAAACCCTAATTTTCAAATTTAATTGGATTTTGTGCAAATTTCAATCAATTTCATTCAAATTCAGATTTCTTAACATTTTCCAAGGTGTTCCTATCCATTATGTTTGACCTTTTTCAAATTTTCAATTCAATTCCTCTTTTTCTTCAAAACCCTAATAGAGTCCTATTTTTAAATTTGAACCTTAATTTCGCCCATCTAGAAATCGTAAAATTCACCAATTTTTTGGGGTTCGCTTTGAAATCATCGTAATAGTCATCCTTAAAATTTTTTTAAAAAGTTGGTTGGACCATGTGCATTCCCGCCACGGTCCTCGACTTTCTTCCCGAAATTTTGGGAGACTGTTATGACTGTATTTAATAGCCTAAATCCAAAATATTGGTTGATTTTGTTGATTTTTGATCCTTCTAGAATCGAAAATACCTCAAAAATTCAACATTTCAAATTTCAAGAAATTATTTAAAATTAAGAGGTTAATTATAGTCTGGCCTGATTTTAAAAAATCTGATTTTAAAATTAAGTGGTATTCCCTTGGCCCTAATTTTAAAATTCCATTTTCTTTTCATTTTTGGAAATTGTGTCATCCTCTTCTTCCATTGTTCAAATTGTTTAATCAATAATTTCTTAAAATTTGCATTACTCAATTTTTTAGGCTTTGTTTCTATAATTCAAAATTCAAATTTCCCCTCTAGTGCATGAGTTTTACCACTATTAGTCCTACCTAGACTACCCCTATTAGACGAATCATTAGAATTAAGACCTCCCAAGGTTAAATTATTGAGGAGATGGAGCCTAATTTGGGTGATTTATTTAATGAGGATCATGCTAGTTCTTTCCATCCTAATCATGTGCCTATTTATCCCATGATGAAGAAGAAACTTTAACTAGGGTCTCTATAGATCAACTTTTCACATTGGAAAATCAATTTGATAACTGTTAACAACAGATGTCCCAAGAATACCCTAATAGTGAAGCTCTTCCATTAATTGAAGGCCTTAAGCACATGCTTGAAAGTGATAAGAATAGAATTGATATATTGTGTGGCATTGCACAAATTGTTGATTCTAACATCATGGCTATCAAGAGTTGTGCCAAAACCTTAGGTTATTCACAACCTTCAACACACGTCAATCCTTTTACTCCTTTGACTACTCTTATGACTAGTATTCCTACTTTTACCTCCCACATCATGGATAAATCAACTCAAAATTTTATTCCTACAACCATTGGTTATGAGGGAAATCCCTCTTCTTCATTTAATCCTCCATCTTTACCCATGTCTTCCATAAGTGTTCCTATTATCCCTCAACCAATCAATGTGACACAAGGGGACAATTCCTTCAACAAATTTTTTCCTTCTTTAAGTGTCCCTTATCCTACCCAATCATCACCTATGCCTACTTATCATAATGTCCCACCACCTTTTTCTCACTCCATGCCTTCTTTCAATAACATCACACCACCTTCTCAATCAACTATGTCTAACATCAATTCTACTGAAGCGACAATTAACAATCTTTCTCAAACCATGTCTTCCTTACAAAAACAAATTGCTTCTATGAGTCAATCCAAGTTTAGTGTGCCCACCTTTGATGTTGTGAGCTCACTTTCTCTTGATATTGTTAAAGCCATGCCACCTAAACATGTTGAGGTCCCTTAATTAGAACTCTATAATGGAAAAGGTGATCCTCTTACGCATGTCAAAACATTTCAAACCTTGTGTACTGATTTTGCTTATGATCAAAGATTGCTTGCAAAATTGTTTACAAGAACACTAAGAGATAAGGATTTACAATGGTATTTCTCTTTGCTTTCTTATTCTATCACTTCTTTTCAACAACTGGCAAATGCTTTCATCCAACAATTTCAAAACAACATTGGTCCTTAAATCACTTTGACTGATTTAATGCATTGTAAACAAGGTGTTAAAGAAAAAGTGATTGATTTCATTGGTAGATATAAGCATCTGTGTTCTCAAAATTCTTTTCATGTACCTGATATTGATATTCAAGAAATTTTCATTTCTAATTTTCAGAAAAGATATTAGGGAAAAGCTTCTTTTGTCTGAGTTTACTTCCTTTTTGCAGTTGTGTGCAACACTCCACAATTATCAATTGGTTGTGAGTCAAATGGAGAAATCCACTCCTATGGCTCTGAGTGATAAGGGGGAGAGTGTTCAAGAACCGTTTGTGAAGTTCAAACCAACAAAAATCTTCATCAAGTTCAATGATACAATCAACAACAACAATGTGAATGCTACAATAGGTGTGCCTTCTATTTCTAAATTTTTCCATAGAGAAAGACAAAAAACTCATTTGAATGAATCTTTACATAGTATTATGTCTCAGTTGTTCAAAATAAATATTATCAAAATTCCTCCTATAAAACAAGTTGATCCTTCTAAACTTGCATTCCCTTATTTTGATAACAATTCACATTTTCAATTTCATTATCAGCCTTGTCATGATATGGAGAAATGTTTCGCATTGAAAAATAAGATTCAATATTTGACTGTTAATAATACTATATTTATGGTAGGTGTGAATGACAAAGGGAATAAATTAGTAGCTCCTCCTAATCAAAATCTTAATATTTTCACTATTCCCTTGCCTTCTCATACCTCTAATGTTATTGAGATTGTGCCTACTTCTTTGTCTTTTGAGGAATTCACCTCTATGGCTCTGAACTTGGTAAATATGGTAGAAAAACAAGATACACCTAAGGATCCTTGTATTACATTTGACCCTAGTGAGACCATTAGAGAACCCAATGTCCCTTTATATGTAGTTGCAAAGGTTAAGGATATACCTTACCGTGGATCCCTTATTGATCCCTTTTCCATGGTTAAAATCATCACTCAGGAGTATATTTTCACTTTACAATTGTAAAAACCAGTATATGATGCTTCTAATGTGGTTGTGAAGTTATTTGATGGATTATCTTGTCCTACCATTAGTTCTATCACCCTTCCTGTTGAAGTTCATACTAAATCCATGGATGTTGACTTTGTTATCATACCCTCTTCCGAGCAATTCCGTGTGAAGTTGGGCTATCACTGGATATCTTCCATGAAGGATATTGCTTCTCCAATCCATAATTATTTGAGATTTCCTCACAATGGAGAAATCATAACCGTGAACCATAGCTTATTTTGTCCATCTAAAAGAGGCCCTAGTGTTCCTATTGATTTATTTTGGCCTAAACAATTTCAATCTCTTCCATCAAGGAGTGATTCTCTTTTTCAATCTTATCAAGAATGAAAGAAAGATATGATCTTATCCTTAAGTTAACCTAGATCCCCAACACTCAACATTCCTATGATACTTGAAGATAAAGTTCTTCCCCTCGTGGATAGAACTAATCTCCCTCCTAAGGAATATCGTCAACCTATTCCTATGGATGTGACTATACCTTCTTCTAAGAGGAACAACAATATTCTTCCTAAGGTTAGACTTGTAACTCCTCCTCATGATGGACCTGGTCTTCTTCCTACACCTAACATTCCTCCTTTGTATGGTGCAGTTCCACCTCCTTCCTCTTATCAAGAGAAGAGGCATGCTTCTCCTCTTGTTCAACCTAAAAGACCTCAACCTAATCCTTCAACTATTAAGGAGAGAAACATTCCTACTTTTTCAAGTCTTCCTCCTCCTTCTCAGCCTTCCACTAAGACTCGATGAAATTTTTGTATGAGAGAACACCAACGAAGATGCCATGTTTGAGCTCGTGAAGTTGTCCCTCAAAATACTCAATCTCCTAAGACTCCAATATTTGACATGATTTCCTTTTCTCCTAAGCGAGATGTTTAGCGGACATCTCCAAATCATAAGTTGCACAAAACATGTGATGGCTTTACTCATATTCATGTTCTTGCTCCTCCTCCTCTAAACTTTGATGAAGAAATGGGTGAAAATGTTATTCATGATGGCAATACAACTCCTAATTCTTCTTATAGTGAGCAAGAATATGTTGATGTGGAGAAGCATTTATCAATTGAATTTTCACAAAACCTAATCCTAGCTCCTAGAATCGAACAAAATGACTTACTACATGAGCATAATCCTTGTTTGGACCTTGTGATAGCTCCATCTACTGTGCTCAATGTCACTCCTTTGGCATGTTGCTCACCTTCCTGAAATAGTGATCAGCAAGATCAGGAGGCAGATGTCGTGCTAGATTAGCAATATTAGCACTATAGATCTTCTCTGTCTTCTTTCTTGCTCTTTCATGACCATTATTCTATGTGTATCCATGTTCTTCTATTATCCCCTTAATGTCTACTTGAGGATGATGCAAACCATTGAGATCTCTTTTGGTCTCTTTCATGTTGACTCAAAAGACTCTTATCTTCCCTTTCTTCCAAGGAAGTTTCCTTTCTTTGGGGAATGCCGATTATTATAAGCACACACATATATGATATGCGTGAGTTATCATACAACATACTGACCCTGAGGAAAGAAAAACTACCTCATTTTTTGTGTTCATTATCCTTGGGTTTATTCCTCGATTGGGGGCTAAGTCCTTGCGATAAAGTGCTCCCTCTCTTATCTCTCTCTTGGGTGTATCCTACCTTAAAGAAATTTCTCCTAATAAGGCATGCGTGATCGCTTTAACATGGGGGAATACACTCTATTCATATTTTCCTTCTTGATACTTAGAGTTACTTAGTGTACTTTGTTTTGCTTTTTAATCTTTGGTATCCTTTCTTTCATGACTCATAGTGAGGGGAACTTTGCTACTTGCAGTCATGGTTCTCCACTTCTCAAACTTCACTTTTAATTTTTTAATCGATGTCATAAGATCCTAAGTCCATTGGGGCTTGGTGCATCTTGCCTCCTTGATGTGGTAAAAGTATTTCAATCTTGTTTCCTTGTACTTTACCGATAATATTGGCATACACTCATACTCCCGCTAAAGTGGGGGCTACATGTAGTGTCATAAAATTGAGACGCTAGCCATTTTTGACCATATTAGGGTCCTCACGCACGCAAGATTGAATCCCCTAGTGTGATTAGAGACCAGAGACTGCTCAACCCTTGAAAACTACTTCTCCCTTGCCTTCCGCACCACCCTGTCTACACTTTGCCCTGGAGAAAAGGGTAGGACAGGGGTGTGGCACCCCTGTCCTCCCAGGATAGGGGTGTGGTGCCCCTATCCCTTTCCTATTTTGGGGTAGGACCTTTCCTGGGTTTGCATAGAAGGTTGTTTAGTGAGTGGAAAAAATTCCCCAATGTTGGCCTGTGACGAAAATCAGTTTCATTAACCCTAATTGACAAGTATAAAAGTTGCATTTGCCCTCTCATTTTGAAAATTTGGATGAGTGGGAAGTTTACATGTGATCAAGAATTCAAGAGAATTCAAGAATTCCTTTCCAACATTGAGCATTCTCAAGTCTCCCTTCAAGGCTAAGTGTTGCATTCAACTCAAGGATTCAACCATTGAAGAGGAGATCCATTTCAACATTCAACTTTATACAAGAATTTGTATCAAAATTTCTATCACAACCTTCATTGAGGTGATTTACATTTCAGTCTTTCATTTACATTTACTTGTAACTACTCTCTTTCATCATTTGGTTAATTCCAAAACTGGGGTTTGACCTAAAGGTAAACCCCCAATCCCAACCCATTTATCTCTCTTTTATGTGTGTAGGTTGCAGGTGCATAACTGTACTTTCATATTTGGACTTCATTTGTAGAGGTGGAAAAACCCTTTTTGTTTCATGTATTTTTTGGAGGACCGTGTACACTTTCACCACGGTCTGGGCAACTTTTCCTCGATTTCATAGGCCAGCTTCGTCTTGACATATTATTGCCAAATCCAAGTGCACAACTTCATCCCACACTCCGATCTTGAGTTATTATCAGTTCTTAGTATCTTTTCACTTAGTCTTAATACATAATTCAATCAATTCCTTTTCATTCCAAATAGAAGAGGGGATTAACTAATCATTCCCATTTCATTCAAAATTGTATCTTCTTCTTTAGATGTTGAATCTAGTAAATCCCCCCCCTCTTCCAATTTAATGCATGAAAAGTGTTTGAAGGGAAATTTGTAGTGAAACTCTCATCTCTCCTTGGAGGGAAAGGGTAGCTTTCCTCTTGATCTCTCATTCACACATTTTTCACCCACCATTACATTTTGGCGCCATTACAAACCCTCATAAAGATCACTATCAAAAGAATATCAATCCAATACAAGATAATAAATCAAGGGTTTAGAGAAGTGAAGAGGGCCATTCATGAGTAAAATAACTACAATAATCATGAAAAATTCACATTTCAGTCATTCAAAGCCAAGTGACTATCTTAGGATAGTGAGCAATTAAAATGGTGAACCAATGATCTATTGGAAATTGACACTCTATTGGTTGGTTTCACTATGTTGTCATTGATGGTAACATGATTTTGGGTTTTGACTTCATATGGTGTACTGATAGGCACTTCACAGACTCTACACCGACACCAGCACCGGTAGGATAGAAGATTGTTTTGTTCACTGGCAATGCAGGCCGACATGGTATAGTAAAGGTTATCGGTATTGGAGGCTAACACATCTTGGATCTGATGTCGACAACTTGTTTTAATGTTTATTTATTTATGTTATATGACCAAAATGTAATCTATTATTGTATATATCCTTGTAAGCTAACATAAGGCATAAATTTGTATAGGTTATATAGGGTAGATTGATTAGATCATTTTGTAATAAGGATACAGACATGGTAATGGATATGCAGATTTAATGTGATGTGAATTATATCAGAGAGACTATGTATGTGAGGAATTTATTGTAAGGTTTATTCCAGTAAAAGAGGTTTAGGGTTTTAACCAGAACAGATAGAGCTTAAACTAGAATTGTATCCTGGCATAGAAGATGCTATCTTAGCAATTCACACTTCTCTGAATTGTTGTGGAATTTAATGTAGTCAGTGAGGCTCCTATTATGATTGAGCAGTGTGCTCTAGGCTATAAGCCTTCCTGCAAGTGCAAGACCATCATATACTGTATGTCTCTTCATATGGCTAGTGGATTGATATTGTGGGTCACAGATCCCACCTTGTTTTTTCCTCTTTGAGGTTTTCCACGTATAAATTTGTGTTATGATTCTCATTTATGTGTTTGGCCTATTAGTTGCATTAATTCTTTCAATTATGTTTATACCGATATACCGGTTGGTGCATGAATGTTATGTTAAGGCTGAAATCTTATATTCTAATATAACACTGATTCACACCCCCCTCCCAGTGTTATTGGTTTCCAACAATTGGTATCAGAGCCTTGTGCCTCGGAGGAAGTTTAACAGCTTGAGGAAGATCCTAAAACCGGAATAATTGAATATGGCTTTGGAGAAGCAGCTTGAGATGACACTTGAAGATTATGATATTGAAAGATTGAAGAACTTAATACTACAAGATGAGTTGAATTATGCTAAAGAATTCATTCTTTTCCTACAAGAGAGGCTATCATCTATTCAAGCTATGAGGAAGGAACTTTTGCAAAATCAGGATGATGAAGGGAAAAATGCACTTAAGGAACAATGTCAGAAATTGAGTCAGAAGAACATGGTTATAAAGAATAAAATCCAAGCTATGACTGTGAGGATTTCTAAGGAGATTGAGGACATAAATGAAAAGGAAGAAAATCTTGTTGTATCCTTGAAGAACAAATTTGAAGAATGTGGTAGGTTGGTTCATGAAAATGATATCTTGAGAACTGATTTGGTAGAATCCCATAGAAATGAGCAAGAGCTTAAGAGACAAATGAAAATACTAAGAGATGATTTAACTGCTACAAGTGAGTACAAAGAAAAAATAAAGATCATCTTAGCATAGCTTGATGAGTTACTAAAGAGACAGAGGCAAATTGGAGATTCCAGTGGACTTGGATTTGAGCAAGGATAGAGTTTCAGTACTGCTAATGAAGATCAAAACCATAAGGCATTGGTAAGGCAATTCAATGCTTATAAATTCAATGGTAGATGTTTTGTTTGTAATATATTTGGACACATGGATAGGAAATGTAGAAACAGAGAAAATACGAACCTTGATTCTGCTCCCGGTAAATGTTCTAAATGCAATTAAATTGGTCATAAGATAGAGGACTACATAATGAATGTAAAATGCTATGCTTGTGGAGAATTTGGACATATGGCTAATCAGTGCATGTCAAGCAATTTCACCGGTTTTAGCAATGCAATTCAAAAGAATAATGTTACATGTTATGCATGCAATGAAGTTGGACATATTGCTAAGTTCTGCAGAAGTAGAAATCCACCGGTTGGCAATGGAGGATCAAATGAAAAAGGAAAAGAGAAGGTTAATGAAATCCAACAAGATCATACTTAGAGATGGGTGAGGAAGACTGAAGAACAATCATTAGATGGGAATGTCTCGGTTACCTATCCGATAGAAGAGACTGCTCCGGCACCAACAGTGAACCCATCCGGTAACTAATGTAGATACCTTAGGGATAGGCAAAATTTCATGGAAGATGATGCATATGCTCCTAGAGGAGGTTCTGGAAGGTGTTCTAGATATTGGAGAGGATTATCCGGCATTGATATGTTCAGAGTGAGATCTGGTATCTTTCACCGATAGTCATTTATGTCAATGGAAGATTAAGGTTTTCTCTCAATGGATAAAAGGTCGAATGCACTTCATTGTTAATCACCCTGAATTCAGAGAGTGATTCAAAGAGACTTAGTGCAATCAAAGGCTATTCAAAGGCAATCAAATTTCTTCTTGAGTGATCACACCAACGTTTGGAAGGATTTGTTGAAAGTTTTCACCATTAGCGATCTAAAGGTATTTTTCTTGAATCATGGAAGCGGGATCATCTTCTGTTCCTATTTTTGTTGCAAATATAATAGTAGTAGAGGTTAGGGACTACCCAAGGCCAATTTTCAAATGGTATCTATATGTGGCTACCAAGGAAGATTTGGTTGGAGTGTTTTCTCGCATTCTAGAGGGAGTGGTGTATGTAGAAGATGTTAGGGCATTCATTCATTGTCATATAGAGGACTTAGGCACTTCAAAGATCAAAGGGATTTGTATGAATGAAATCATGTGAGAATCTAGTAAGATCCAACCAACATATCTACACATCAAAGATCTAGGGTTTACAGATATTATGGATATTCCAGAGTTCAAGGATGAAATAGTCACATATGTGCTAAGGAGAGTGTATACACATAAAAATGGCTATGAGCGATTAAATTAATATTTTATATTTTTTTAATGTTTATTTTTCTATTAAATAGTTAATTTGAAAAGATTCATTTATTTAATTCATTTCATGTCTTTCTATTAATTAATTTAATTGAAATATTTTATTAATTAATTCATCTATCCTATTCCTCTAATTAATTAAATATCTAATATTTAATTATTCTTCTATCAATTAATTGAATATGATTATTCTTCTGTCCTATAGTCTCAAATATTAAATAATTTCTAAATTATTTAATCCCTTATCCAACTCACCTTCCATCTCCACTTCATCTTTCCTTTGCCAACTCATCAATCATGTGGCTAAAGATATTAATATTTCTTAAATATTAATTCATCATTTATCTTCAACCTCCAAATTTAATGAAATATTGTGTACATATACATATTTCTTAAATTTTCTTCTATATTCCCTCCAACATCCCTACATCTTAGGAAGGACTTGAGTCCACTTGTCCTCTCATGCCTAAATCTTCTCCAACCATCCCTAGATTCCCTCAATCAGTAGCCCAGTCAAGGTGAGATGAGTGACACTTGTCTTCTCCTTCCCCCTTTCTCTCAGCCTTCACCTTTTCTCATAGCTATCCAAATCTACAAAACTGATCATGACCATTGATCTGGGCCACATCATCTTATCCTCTCAAAGTCTATAAAATTAGGAGTTTGAGTTGAGAAAGGGTTAGTATTCAAGTTAATCTTCAAGTGAGTTTTCAAGCTAATCATTTGTTAAAACTTATGCATCTGTGAGTTTTAATCTTGAAACAAATGGCATAATCATTTAGCATTGCATATCATAGTATCAATTAACTATCAATTTTCAGTCCATTCTTCATATGCCATCCTAGAAGCTATTAGTGCTTGTCTAAGAGCACACCATCTGCAACTAGGAACAGTGGAGTTAGGACACAATGAGACTTAAATCATGAAGGTAAAAATAGTGTTTTTATTTTAATATTCATTTCATATAGTTTCATTGGTTGAGTTTGGATTTCCTGTAGCATTTCCTTTGTATTTTGTGAAACTAACATGTTGTAGTTAGTATTCTGATGATGAAATTCAAGTTGACAACATAGTACATGGGGAATTCATATTACTAAGGAAGCCATCCGGGAAATTATTGGTTTTCCATCGATAGGGTAACATCCGGATAAGAAAGTGTCAAATGACTTTGTGAGGCAGATCACCAACACTACATCAGATAAGTGATCGATGAAGGTGAGAAATATCACTGACACTAACATCAAATTTGACAACATGGTTATAGGGTACACGGTAACTCAGTCTAACCGACTGAATTCAGTTTCCAGTTCATGTATTTTGGATGCATATAAGATGATGAGAGAAAATGTCAAGTTAGATCTTTGTGGCTGGATGCTTGAAGAATTATTGATCAACTTAGGGAAAATTAAAGGTGAGAAGAAGGGCACCTTCCGACATGGAAATTTGTTAGTCTTCTTAATGCTATACTTTTTGAATGATACTCTAGGTTCAGGTAGGAAGCAATGGGCTTTTGACATCTCAGTAGGAAGACAACTAGTGCAATCAATTGCTGCATTGGGAAGTTTGAGAGATGATAAGGTATGGGGTTACTTTAAAGATTTTGTAAAATCTATGAGGTCTAGGATAAGAATACTTGAGCATATAGTAGAGAAATACTCTACCCACATACTCCCAAAATTTTCTTTAAAATAACAATATCTTGCTTCCTCAAAAATTTGGTGAAAAGTTGGTCGGACTGTGGATTCGGACCATCTGGGTACCTATATGGTCCCGAATTTTTCTCTCTGAATTTAAAGAGCATGTTTTGGCAGTATTTTAACATTCAAATCCAAGAGATTGGAAAAAAATATTATTTCTAAGTCAGCCTATGACTCAAAAAAAAGTTACGGTCTCCTACATAAACCCTTCCTTTTGTCATTTGAAGATCCAAGATCTAGCGATTGAAGGAGGTTCTTATGAAGTGAAAGTGCAGGTTTTATGAAGTATACAACAACAAATCAAGAATTTACCAAGTCTACATCAATGATTTTCAACACTCTTTAGGAGCTTTGAAGACATTGAAGAATAATGTGATATCATTGACTAATGATTGGCTTGTAGCTCTCCCTTAGGATTTGGTATGGTTTCATGTTGTTTTCATGTCTTTGTATGAGCTTCATTTTTAGATTTACATTAATGCTTTAGATATCTAGACCATTTGTGACTTGAAGCATTTGTATTTATATTTACAAGCATTTAGGGTTTTCTCTCCAAAGCGTAGGGTAGAACTCTAGACTTACTAGTAGAAATATGGCCAATAAATGACCAGGGGACAAAATTTTAGTCATGATAAGTAAAAATGAACAAATTTTAGTCATTTTTTGCAACACAACTATACATGACTAAATAAATGACTAATTTGGTCATCGGGTAAGAAAACACAACTATAAATGACTAATTTGGTCATCGGGTAAGAAAAACCATCTATAAATGACTAAATAAATGACTAATTTGGTCATTAGGTAAGAAAAACAACTAAATGATTAGTCACATAAATAAAAATGACTAAATAAATGACTACTAGTACTCCTCTATACTATTAGTCATGAGGCATCCCTCATTTGATAACATGTTTATTGGGAAATAATGTGAAATTACTAAGATAACATCTATTACAAGTGTATGCCAATCTAAAATTTAAATTGTTATCAAATGATTGCCACATGATCAAAAGGGCCCCAATACTTGTGCAGTTGATGTGACATCACATATTTGCAAATCTCATTAAAAGGCTCCAAAAATTTTCAAATCTACCTTATAAATGAAAAGGAGGACCATGTTCTTATGATTATATTGTAAAAACTTTAGAAAAGAAGCATATTCATATGACTTCATGAAAGAAAAAAGTTTTTTTCAAGAGAAAATACTTTGGAGGGAAGGTCATTCAAGTCTTCAAATGAATGTTCTACATGTGGCAAATGATTAACTTGAGTTTGAAGGAGTCAAAATTGATTTTGGCATAACATAACTTAGGTTTTCATGCAAATACCCTATTAGGGGATAGGGACCAATAGTCATGAGGGATAACTTCGTCAATATGTAGTCGTTATATGGAATATCGTAAGACCTCTTTTTTCTTTAGAAATGTAAAATGGGCATTTAACTATCTACAACTAAGTTTGAAGTGTCCAAAAAATAACTTTTAAAAGATCTGACCAAAACTCAATTTAAAAATTTCCAATACTTGAACACTAAAATACCATTTGTTATAAAAATATGTCCAGATTTTTCTTCAAAACTTAACTTATTGGTCAATAAAATGTTCCTAATTTTTTTTAAGAACACTTATTATTGTTATATCTTATCTTTATATTCAAGTAAGAAGAACTAATAATTTACTTATAAAATAACATTTTTTTACATTAAAAACTTATATTATAACATAAGTATACCTAAACTTGTTAATCCCTGCCTATTTCATAGATGAAGAATAATGTTTTCGTTCGGCCTGCATTTATCATATGGTTTGTGTAAATTTTTCTATTTAAAATCAAATTTTCACTATTCATTTTATTTTTCTCATTGGCTATTGTCATTTATTCCCATGGTATTTCCTTTTTTCAATTGAAAAATTAGGTGGAAAACTACACAAACTCAAGGTGAGAGTCCTCGCAAGGTCTCAAAACAAGGCGAGCATTTTGCAAGGTTAAAAAACGTGGCAATGTGCAAGAGCATTTACATGGTTTATCTATGACATTACATTTTGTATTTTCGTGGATTCTAGCTGTAAAACCCTTTTTTGTGTATATGGTATTTTGTTACCAATCTCTGCACATTTCCTATAAACAACACTATTGAGGATGTGATACAATTTGTGCAACATATTGAGGTGAGTCAAAAGATATTTTCTCACCTGATAGTTTGCATTTTATTTTTAAGGTTTGTCTATTTAGTTGTATTACTAGATTTGAGAAAGGGCCTAAACCCACATAAATAACCCTAATCAAATAGAAATATTTTGAAGAGGGTCGTAGAAAGCTTATTTTGATTAATATCATTTTTTTGTCACTCATGCTATCCATTGTGCATGGACAATGACTTTACTATTCTTTTATTTGTTTGAGGCATATCACTATTCACCATTATTTTCTCTATGCTGAGCTTTGTATGCTCATGCTGATCTTCATTAATCATTTGAGGTTTCTCTTGAGCTTCTTTATTAACATTTTTATCTTTTGACTGTAACTTCATGCTATTTTGGATGCTTTTAGGCTCAAATCTGACTGCTACAGTCAAATTACTCTCTGCATTGGCCTTTTATATTATTGTTTTTGAGTGCCCAAGGAGTTATCCTTAACATAGTGATTCAAGTTATTGTTTTGTGCTTTGAACCAATAAAATTTATGACTATCCTAATTTGAACTTAATGCCTCTTCTTTAATCTATCATAAGATTGCTTCCAAACTGCATATGGCCCCTCTCAAACATAATGGTTGTGTCTAATCTTTTGTGATTCCATGAACTCTTCTTATTGTGAAATGCCCACTATATTCTACAAGGGCATCATTGTAGCTCAAGGTTATAAGGTTCAATCTATTGTCATAGAAGACTTGCTATAATTGTGTTTTGCTTGTTGAACTCATTGATGCTCTATGAATATAGCTACTATGTATCCTGTGCTTGACAAGGGCTTGTAGTAGGGTTTTGATATTCTCTTCTATATATGAATACTTTATCATCAAACCAAAACCCCAAAGTCTTACTTATTTGTTACATTCTCACTACCTTTTACCAGCTACAACCTTCGAAAGATTGAGAAATTCAACCCCCTCTTAAAACTTTCTGTGATTGCATTTTATTGCCTCTGTATGGATTGTTAATCCTTATATATGACTGAGACCTTTATCCTGCACTGTAATAGTATCTTCTCTTGAATGTATATCTTTAGGGTATTAAGCTTGTGATTTTCTTTTAAGTCTTCTCTAATAGTGTGAAAAACTATTGTGAATGCTTCTCAAACCCTACAGACTATGAGTGCTACTATGATTGCCATTTCTTAACAATTTATCCTTCTCTTTACCTTTGGTGCCATTCTCTCGAACTCATACATTGGTTTGAGGATGCTACTAGGGCTTTTATAATCACTACTATTGAATGCTTATGGGTTGCTCTTCTAATAACTGCCTAATCCCTACAAACTAAGACTGTTAGAAGCTTTGCCTCAGATTAGGATATTCACTTGTCCATGCTGCATTTTGTCTTTGAATCTCTTAAGATACTATCATAATCTTGGAACTGCCTTGAATGGGTTGTATCTTTCTCTAGAAGGTGCCATCTTTGTATCGTTGTTCTATCTTTGGGACCATTTCATTGTGTGAAGTCTTCTCTTGGCCTACTATAACCACAAACCCTTAATCTATTTGCTGCTCTTGTAATGGTCTGCAAACATTATTTAAAGGATCAAAGGCTACCATTATTTGTGCATAGAGGCTATGATAATGAGGTGACTACTCTATACTATGTTCTTGATTGCCAAAACATGAATGGTATAGCTTCATTTCATGTACAAGCTCTGTGATATTTTGGACTCTTAATCTCTATTTCTATTTCTTTGATTTGTCTCTATTGCACACCTAGGGCTTGATCATACCACCGTGTTTTCTCTGTCTTCATATGCTTCTTGTGGTCTAGATCAATGGCTTTATTCATCTATGGCTACTATAGGGTTTGTGTATCCCTACATGACTACTCCATTCACTATATTTTTGTGATAAAAAACTCAAGATGATAGCGATATAATCTATACCAATGCATTCATTTAACTACAACTAAAATCCTTGACAATCCCAAACTTAAATGTAGATATTCTTTGTGTCGACTTGAATTTTATCATTAGAATACTACCTGCAACATGTTAGTTTCACAAAATACAAAGGAAATTCTACAGGAAATCTAAATTCAACCAATGAAACTACATGAAATGAATATTAAAATTAAAACCATATTATTACCTTCATGATTTAAGTCTCATTGTGTCCTAACTCCACTATTCTTGGTTGCAGATGATTTGCTCTTAGAGAAGCACTGATAGCTTCCAAGATGGCATATGAAGAATGGATTGATAAATGATAGTTAACTGATACTATGATATGCAATGCAAATGATTTAAAGATAAATGATTATGCTAAATTGCTTCAGGATTAAAACTCACAGATGCATAAGTTTTCTCAAATTGTTAACTTGAAAACTCACTTGAAGACTAACTCTTTCTCAACTCAAACTCCCACATTTATAAACTTTGAGAGGATAAGATGATGTTCCCTAGATCAACGCTCATGATCAGTTCTGTATGATTTGGATGGTTGTGAGAAAAGGTGAAGGTTGAGAGAAAGGGAGAAGGAGAAGACAAGTGTCACTCATCTCACCTTGACTGGGTTGCTGATTGAGGGAATCTAGGGATGGTTGGAGAAGATTTAGGCATGAGAGGACAAGTGGACTCAAGTCCTTCCTGAGATGTAGGGATGTTGAAGAGAATATAGAAGAAGGTTAAGAAATATGTGTATGTACACAATATTTCATTTATTTTGGAAGTTGGAGATAAGTGGCTAATAATTTATTTATTTATTTTAATTTTGTTAAATTAGTTTAACCACATGATGAATGAATTGGCAAAGGAAAGATGAAGTGGATATGGAAGGATGAGTTGGAAAAGGGGTTTAAATAATTTAAGAAATTATTTAATATTTGAGACTATAGGATAGAAGAATAATCATTAAATATTAGATATATAATTGATTTAGAGGGATAATTAAATATCTATTAGATATTTAATTAATTGATTAGAAGAAAAGGATAAATGAATTAATTAATAAAATCTTTCAGTTAAATTAATTAATAGAAAGACATGAAATTAAATAAATTAATCTTTTCAAATTAACTATTTAATAGAAGAATAATTATTAAATAAATATTAAATATTTATTTAATTGCTCATATCCATTTTTTTATGTG
Organism: Cryptomeria japonica; assembly: GCF_030272615.1. Taxonomy (NCBI): domain Eukaryota; kingdom Viridiplantae; phylum Streptophyta; class Pinopsida; order Cupressales; family Cupressaceae; genus Cryptomeria; species Cryptomeria japonica. The sequence continues at coordinate 430,222,712 of NC_081412.1, read as the reverse complement.
TATACATTTTTCCCCTCTTTGAAATGATGTCGAGACAACATTGTTTCAAATATTAAATGAAGGCTTGATAATGCACCCGATGGAGATAAAAATCTTGATTGTGTGCCCCCTTGGGAGATTGATCATGAAATTGCTGAAAATTTTGGATAAGCGATTGGTCACGATAATTGAAAAGGCCCTTCAATTAAATTCATTTATGAAAAATAAATAAAATTTCCCCATTTTAAAGTATTGATTACCCTTCCAAATGGTAAATATAAAATTAACCAAAGTTCATTTTAATCTCATTTGCATCCTTGTCAGCTTGTGAAGAGAATTGTCATTGGTGAGGTGGCAAAATGGTGATTCTATTTGAGAACCATCGATTTGAGTGTGTTCGATGATATAAGCGATCTCCTGACTATGGTTAGCCGATATGTATCTTATCCCGAGCTTTTTTTCAACTTGTCATACGATTATCCTTTCTTTTCAGCACTTGTGAGGCTATTTTGAATTTTTTCATTTTTTGGCTTTATGATTTAATGTTCTTGTCTTGTATGTTAGCGCATATACATTTGATGTTAGCACTTTTGATAGTTTTACGGAATTTGTTTGTTTTGTTCATGCCTTTGTGATGTATGTTAGCACCTATGCTTTGAGTATTTGTGCATATGTTAAAAAGGTTAGTGCATATGACTATTTCACGCTTTTGTTCCAAGTGTTTGCGCTTTCATGAAAAAGGTTCACGCATATGTGTGTTTCAGCGCCCGTGTTCAATAGAATAGCGCTTTTGTTTTGATGATTAGCACTTTTGGTTTAGATGAATTTTTTTGATATTGTTCATGTTAAAATTCATTTTGATGATGTGATTTGAGGCATTTTGATGCGCAATTGTTATTGATAGGTATTCGATTGATGTCTTGATTGATAGAAATTTGATAATGTTGATTGATAGGATAAATGATTGATTGATTTGACTGGTAAATTGAATAGATTAGCTCTAAGAAAATGATTCAGTTTTTGATGAAGAGCATAACAGAGTTTGATTGAACTCATTGATTGATAGAAAACCATGATTGATAGGTTTAGGTTGATTTGATAGCCTAATTTGCTTCATTTGAAAAGATGTACCAATTGTTAATGTGATAGATTAGCGATTTATTTGATTTGATAGATAGATGATTGATAATTGATCAAATTCTCTTGGTAAATAGGAGAAGCTCGATGTTTTGTAGTGCCGAGAGAAATTCTCGGCCATGCGCCACTTAGTGCCAGAGCTTACACCGACTGAGGTTAGACACATAGATGCATGCAGATTACACCATTTGTTATATATGCTTGATATTACCCATAATAGGGGATTGCTGACTACCTTAGCAAAGAGATGGCATAGCGAGCATAACAATTTCCACCTGCCCACTGGTGAGATTAGTGTGACACTTGAGGATGTCTACAGGATTCTTCACATCCCTATGACTGGTGAGTTAGTCTAGTATGATTTTCAGGATTGTGGAGGGACAAAGGCTTGTAGAGCCGTATTTGGTGATGAGATAATTTCCAAAGGAGAGATCCGATGGGAGGATATGATCATGTATTACGAGACTCTTCTTATGATTCTTGTAGGTTTGATTGAGGGATTTATCTATCTAGATAGGAGATCTCAAGGTTTTTCTATTGGTTGGGGTGAGATTTTGCAGAGCATGATGCAACATCAGACTCAATATGCTTGGGGTGTTTGCATGCTCGCTCATTTGTATCATGATCTTCATCAGGTTGTTTTTTATGAGAGTCCTAGTTTATCAACATGATGCACACTATTATAGATTTGGTGTTGGGAGCACATTGCTATTACTCAACCTATCCATCATAGAGTTTGTGGGGTGAGGCAACCATATGTCTATTTATATGTAGGTATCCTTACTCAACATAAGCTGGGTAAGATGGAGTATTGGCATTAGGTTATAGATTCATTGGATAGTGTTATTTGGAGACCTTATATCGATTGTGAGCCATGGATGGATGATGCACAAATATTACCATATACTATGCAGAGTAGATATCTCATTGGTCGGACTCCATACATTATTGAATGATAGTTGATTAGTTGCATTTTGAGATAGTTTGATATCATTCAGCACATGCCTATTGGTGTCACTATATATGCTCGATGGTACAAGGATAGGCAAGATTAGGGACCTTTTTTGTCTTTTAAGATAGCATGCACGAAGTTTCTAGCTACTCCTAGGGAGGCTTATGATTTGAGATTACACATTCTAGATCCTAGGGTGACTGCGAATTATGCTCAGTATATGCTTGCACACTTGTTTCCTTGTATTACTGATCCAACAGACCCTCCTCCTAGCTTAGGATATGAGGAGGATGATTTAGATGATCCTATCATTAGGATATGAAGATAGAGATGAGAGACTAGAGATGCTCAGGAGGCTAGAGGTGATGGAGATGAGGGAGGAGATGGAGGCGAAGTCAGTAGGAGACCCGGACAAAGAGGAGGTTGATTGAGAGTCTGTGGAGGACCTTTTGGACCAGTTGGCAAGATTGGGAGACCACTTCCCATGGGTGGGAGATATGCAGGATAGATTGGGGGGGATACCAGTAGGGCAGGTATGCGATTAGTGAGAGGATTACCCTCTATAGGAGGAGGCAGGATTACCTGACTAGATGGGGGTTGTGGGAGAGGCATTGATTTTGGTCATATTCAGCCATACCCTATGGTTATTGGAGCTCATTGTGGAGAGGAGGAGGATTCAGAGGATCATGATCCTCTCATTAGATGATAGAATCTGAGAGCTACTTGGGCTGAGATTCCAATAGTTGGACAGGGAGGTGGAGATGAGGGGATTCATGGTCATGTTCCTCAGCAGGATACCTTGGAGAGTCTCAGAGCACAAATAGATTAGATTAGAGCATAGGTGTAGACACTCATGACAAAGAGAGACAGGGTTGTTAGGAGACAATAGGATACTCAAGGTCTTCTTGATCACATTTAGCAGGTTGGATCAGGCACTCTCTTAGTTGATACCATCAAAGCACTATTTCAGGTTGAGAAGTAGACATCACAGTGGTGACGATTATATGAGGATTTAGTCACAGAGAGCGAGAGGGTAGGTAGCTATCATACCACTATGAGGATGGATACTAGTAGTGGTGGAGTCATGGGACCTCCTCAGAGGAGTGGTGATTGTGTGAGACAGGCATATGGAGGATCTTCTTGCCCACAGCCACAGAGATGGACAAAGTCAAGTGGTAGTGGTACAGGATAGCCTTGACTTGATTTATATTGATGAGGCACTTGTATTTTTGATCCATGATCATTGTATACTTAAAATTTTTATTGTTTTATGATGATCTATATGCATTGATTACATGGATGATGTTATGATGATCTTTTCTTTTCTTTTCATGATGATGATGTTCTATATGATGCAACGATGAATGCTTTTAATTTTTTATTTTGATGATCATGGATGTACTTGAAAATGATTACTAACTTAAATGGTGCAAATGCAATGATCTATATGGGAATGCAAATGAATGATAATTTTTGAATATTTTTTATGTGTGTATAATGATTTTGAAATACAAATGATCGACATAGAATGCTTTTGATGTCAAGCTTGATGATTTTAAATGCAAATGATGATTAATGAATGCTACTTATGGATGCTTATATGTAATTCTTATGATTATAATGAATCTAAGTGAAAAAATGCAACTAAATGACTTTAATGGATAAAAATAACTACAATGATAATGATCCTAATCCAAATAATAATGATAATATACTACATGATTAATGAAATGCACTTAATGGAATGCAAACTAATGCAATGTTTGAAATGCAACTAAATGAAATAAATGATAATTGAAATGATTCTAAAGATAAATGCACCTACAATGATCAAATGCAAATTGTTTTTGTTTGTCCAAGTATACTCAATCTTTATTTATGACTGTTGATCTATGAATTAAATAATATGCTTATAATGAAACTGACAATGAATGCTTATAATGCAGATGAATAATGAGCTAATCTAAAAATGATCTAACTAAAAATATACTTCTATTCTTCATATGTTGTCTTGTAACAGTGTTTGATTTCATCATTGAGCTTTAAAATGTTGTAAGAAAATACAAGCAACTTGACATAAAGATCCAAGCTGACCTAAGTATTTCTTACATGGATTTTGATATAGCAAGTTTATACAAGAAACTTGATATCATGAATCAAGTTGACCTGATTATTTCTTGCAGAACAGACAAGGATTATCTCCTTTCATGCATGACTTAGAATGCCCTCCTTGATATTTTGCTGATCATATCCTTAGACAAGTACATACCTTAATAAGAGGTAAACCACAAACAATAATCAAAGAAAATAATCATGCCCCATCATATCTTCTCTAGTTATGGACATCCTTGAGTCGCATAGAGTACATGATTAGCAATAAAATCAAGATATAAACACTGAATCTTGTAGGTCATTCACATGTTCTCATGGTCATTAACTAATATAATCATCTTGATGAATGATCATTGATAATCCTTTATTACTTGCTGGTTGATTGTTCATTTCCTGAGTTTCACGATTCAGTTGTCATAAAATGCCTTGATCTTTGTTGCTTTGTTATCTATTTCAAAATCCTAGATGTTTTTGGTTTTTCTAAGTTTTTTGAATGTTTTGGATTTTCAAAGATTCAAAAGATCACCTTAGTAAAAGGATTTACAATTTTTCTCCTAGCGGAAATAAAACTTAATTATGGATGTATGAATTGATCAAGATCCAATCCATGGCGGGATATAATGTAGATATGATTGATTCTGATAAAATCTAAGATAGTGACTACGACAAGTATGTCAAAAATTGATAACTGTTGGTAAGCTGCATATTTCCTACTAAATGGTGCAAAGCAATGGATGCAAAAGATGAAGTGGATGAGCTATGATACATGGAAGCTATAGATGTGAATAGGATGGAGTGGGTAGGTGTGCAAAGCGATCTCATAGATGGAAGAACTCACTTTTTTAAAGATAGTGTATGTTTACCAGGTTTTCACTATCTAAATTTATTGCATTTTTTTTCCATATTTTGATTTTTTTTTCTTCTTTTTTTTCTGTTATTTTATGCTTTTTAGAGTTTTTCCACTCTTCTTATTTTTACTGATTTCTTCAGGACTTTATATGCTTTTTTTATTGATTTTTTCAAGATTTTATATACTTTTTTTTATTGATTTTTTTCAAGACTTTATATCTCAAGCATAGAATTTCTTGAGATGGATAGAATTGATAGGTTCATCAAACCAATCACCTTTAGGGGTAGATAACTTGTATGCTCCTGATCCATATGCTAGTACTATGACAAAAGGACCTAACCAATTTGGTTGAAATTTACCCTTCTTCTCTAAGTCTTGCTGATTTCTTGGATTCTCCCTTAGAGCTATATCTCCAATCTAAAAAATGTGTGGCTTGACTTTGTGATTATAACTTCTTTCCATTCTCTGTTGATATACCTTCAAATGATCTGTTTCATTTTGGCAACATTCCTGAATGAGCTCAAGTTCTTGAAGTCTAGAGACTCATTCTTCTTCTTCTGGTATAAGACCTTTCAAGGAAACTTGTAGAGAAGGCATCTCTACTTCTATTGGTAATATGACTTCTGATCCATAGACTAAGCAATATGGTGTTGCCCTCATTGGTGTGCAGATGTTGGTTCGGTATGCCCAAAGAGTAGGATTTAGCTGAATGTGCCAGTCTTTTCCAGCTTCATTAATTATTTTCTTCATGATTTTCAAGATAGTCTTGTTTGATGCATCAACTTGACCATTTCATTGTTGATAATATGGAGTAGAAAACCTATGTTGGATATTGAATTGCTCACATAATTCCTTCACATCTTGATTCTTAAATGGTCATCCATTATCAGTGATGATGATCATAGGAACTCCATAGCGACAGATTATATAATTCAAGATGAATGATGATATTTATTTTCCTGTCACTTTTGTCAAAGGTATTTCTTCAATCCATTTAATGAAATATTCAGTTGTAGTCAGAATGAACTTATGTCCATTAGAGGATGAAGGATTTTGTGAGATTTTGCAAGATCAAGAGGCAATGGAAAGCACAAATAAGAGAGACAAAATATATGATAGAAATAAACTGTATTCTATCAAGATGAAAATATTGATCAACTAGATCATCAATCGATGTTACATACAATGAATATGAGCCTTCTTATATAGGCAAGGCTATATGGATATGTGAGTACACAAACATGACATGTGGCTCAATAAGAAACAAGGGTAGGTAGGAAATAGGTGTGGGTAGGTAGGAGAAACATTATAATATTCCACACGAGGTGGATCACCCACTGAATGTGGAGTGTAACAACAAGATCAACATCATAAAAGGTAAAAATTCTCCTACACACACTATCCCAATGTGGTGCAAACACCCAAGTGTCTCATACCCAAACTACTATGAAATGCATTTCCTAAGTAAACTTAAGTAAAGTGTAATAATATCCAAGACGAATAATTATTTACAGCAACACCCCCCCTTAAGTGCAACTTAGGGGAATGCACTAAAGTCTATAATGCAACTAAGCAATGCAAGATGGGTCCCAGCTATGAGGCCATGTTAGGTACCCATGTACAAATGCAAATGCATAAAAACCAATGCAAGGAAATCTCTCACAAAGCGAGGAAAGAGAGATAAACCCAATGGGAAAAAACCCTCCCCCAAAAGACAGATGAAAACTAGATACAAAGAACTCTCATAGAAGTATGTGAAAGACAAAATCCCATGTGAGGAAAAAGGCCCCCCCATATGAGAGAAGAAGAAGAGAGACTAGGAAGCCCCCCCTCAATCTTGAATCTGCACCAATGATAGAAGCTCAAAGGTGAATGAAGAAATTGCTCCATGATCATCGAACAACATTCCTCCCCTTAGGAAGAAACAAAACCAAAGGTGTATCCATGAAGTCTCCCCAACTATGAAGGGAAGGTGAAACAAAAATACTCATGATGAAGGGAATCTTTGAAAACTACTCAAGTGTCCCCATGTCGATGCTGAAAGGTACCCCCTCCAAAGGTGGTAAACTATGCCACATTGCTGAAAAAGGCACTCCAAGATCTAGTAGAGATGAATGTAGAACAATATCCAAAGACTCATATGTCTCCTCAAAAGATAAAGAGACCTCCTCCAAGTGTTGTACAAAAGTATCCATAATCATGTCAACCTATAAGGATTGATCATGTAGAGAATGCACAAGAGGGTCAGAGTTATCCCTCGCAACAATCAAAGAAGGATCATCTTCATCAAAGAGAAGATGAATATCATGAATGGTGTCTCCCAAATCTACAATGTAGGACTCCACAAACAAACCTGCAATGTCTGTCAAGTAGGCATCCCAATCAACTGAAGTTGGAAGACATGAAATATCCCACTGCACTGAATCATAAGAAGGTAAAACTATCGCACTAGCTACATCATCAGGTGCAATAGGTGGTGTGATATCAATAGAAGGAGATGAAATGCAAGGCTCAAGAATGGGGTCACATGTGAGAATCCCCAAGTTCAAATGCCCAAAGTTCTCCTCAAAATCAGAATTATCAACATAAGAAGAACCAACCTTATCAATAGGACCAAAATCTGAAAAAGAGTACAACCGAGATGCATGATCAACCACCCCAGTCGCAATGATAGCTCCACTCTCCAAGTCTCTAATGATAACTGAATTGGGTGTGAACTCCATAGTTTTCCTAGTTGCCCCATGTGTGATTTGATAGATGGAAAGAAGATTATTTGTCAAGTGGGGTACACACAACATATCATTGAAGGAGTTATCCCCAATGGCAATAGATCCTTTCCCAATCACATCCATGTATGTATGATTTCCCATCAAAATTTGCAGCATGTGGCAAGGCTCAAATGTAGAAAACATAGACTATGAAGATGCCATATGATGAGAAGCCCTTGAATCTAGAAGCCATCTCCTTGAATCATGACTTGTAGTAGCACAAAGAGCTTGTCCCTTTCCTTTATCTATCCCAAAAGAGTGATCCTTTCCTTTATCCTTGGAAGAAGAAGCTAATGTAGACATTCTAGAAGGTAGGTTGATTCTATTCTTCTCAAGAAGATTCTTCAAGTCATCAATATCCTTCTTATAACAATGATGTTCATCATGTCCTGACTTCTTGCAATATCCACAAAAAAGATTATCCTTATATGATTTCCTCTTAGGTGAGAATGGTGAATCACCTTGTTGTGGAGAGGAAGATTGTGCTCCATCTTGTTGTGGTTTAGACTTAGGTTGCTTTTGATTCTTTCATTTTCCTTGATTACTTTGATTCCCTTTGTTAACCACCAGAGCTTGTGACTTTGAAGATTTGAGAATCCCCATTGTGGTCAACTTAGATTGCTCAAGCATCAACATCTCTGTGAATGAATCAAATGAGGGAGAAGTGTATGAGGAACCTTGAGCTAACCTATGGGTGTGAAAGCTAGATACAAAGGCTGCATACTCTAAAGGAAGCTTGTCCAACAAGTTATAAACCAATTGAGCATCCTTTTTGTCAATTCCACAATCCTTTAGCTTTGCTCTTAACTTAGTTGCTTTTGTGACATAATCTTGGATTGTATCAAAATCCTTGGGATCCAAAGTTGTGAGTTCTCTATCAAGCTTGTAGCCCTTAATCTCATCAACTTGACCATACAATTTCTTAAAAATATCCCAAGCCTCTTTAATTGTTGTACACTTATCAATGTGAAAAATGAGGTCATCTGATACATACTTTCTAAGAGTTCCAAGTGCCATAGCATTCTTAGTAAGCCATTCAATTTGAGCATTAGGATCAGCCTTAGGATCAGGTGGTGTTGTAATAGTTTCATTTACATAATGAATGAGTCTTTTTTCCATTAGTTTACTCCATGCCTTAATTTTCCATGATGCATAATTATGAGGAGTTACAAGTGGAAATTTAGGAGAACCCATAGAACCAAAATGAAAAAAACACAAGATAGAGAGAGGCACAATCACACAAGACACTCCCCCAAAATACTCAATCAAGAAATCCCCCCAAAATGGTGATTTTGGCACTTTATACTTAGTGCGTATACAATGGGCCACTTGCAAAACAAGGCAAAGTGGACTTCTGATTTCAATTTACAACTTCTCAAAATGAGAACTAAGAGACTTCAACAAATACTGCTAGTGATCTAAACTGAGATCCAAGCGAAATACAAGTACCAAATATGCCAAAAATGGCCAAATACTGAAAGTACAATTTCTACTTAAAATCACTACAAACAAATGGAAAATTATGAAAGTAGATGAAAAAATATGCACTTTAAAAAAAAATGACACCTGAAAAAGAGTCCATATGAGCCCCAACGAAGCCTCCAAAGTTGTAAAAATCGGGATTTTGTGATGTCTGAAAAAATTGTATCCAAAAATCAGAAAACTTCTGCACCACTATACAGATCACAAAATTCTACCCCAAAACAAAAAAAATTGCTCGGAAAAACGAGTCTAGATGAGTGAGATATCGCTATTTGAAAATTGCTTGCAAAATTATAATTTCTGGAAAATTTCCGCCGTAGCGTCAAACTTCAAATGCCTCTAGATTTGGCCTCTGAAGTTTGATTTGGATGAAACAAAAGGCAAAACTGACTTTCTTGGTCCTCCTCTATCCAATGGTAACCTCAGATTTGACCCATCAAGCTTCAATAAAAACCTGCAATAGAAAGATCCAAAATGCAAACCCCAAATAGCATCAAATTTATCTCAATTAGCAAACCAATGACACTCTAATGGCTTTGATACCATGTGAGACATGGACCAGCTCTGATACCATGTGAGATTTTGCCAAGATCAAGAGGCAATGGAAAGCACAAATAAGGGAGACAAAATATATGATAGAAATAAAGTGTATTCTATCAAGATGAAAATATTGATCAACTAGATCATCAATTGATGTTACATACAATGAATATGAGCCTTCTTATATAGGAAAGGCTATATGGATATGTGAGCACACAAACATGACATGTGGCTCAATAAGAAACAAGGGTAGGTAGGAGAAACAATATAATATTCCACATGAGGTGGATCACCCACTGAATCTGGAGTGTAACAACAAGATCAACACCATAAAAGGTGGATATTCTCCTACACACACTATCCCAATGTGGTACAAACACCCAAGTGTCTCATACCCAAACTACTATGAAATGCATTTCCTAAGTAAACTTAAGTAAAGTGTAATAATATCCAAGATGAATAATTATTTACACCAACAGATTTATCTTACCTACCAAATCAAGGCCCCATTGAGAAAATGGTCATGATCCTGCTATAGGATGTAATTCTTGTGCTGGTGAGTGGATGAGATTTCCATGGTTCTGTCATGCCCAAACTTTTGGGCAAAAACCCAAACAACAATTTATTTTTTTAAAACACTTAATTGTATGCAACCTATGCTTAATTAGATGTGACAACTTAACAGGTTGTTCCAAGCGGAAACTTATATTATAATGAAACATTTTTCTAACGTGAGCGATGAATAGTACAATTTTATCTAGAAGCCTTAGGTTTCTATAAAACTCCTAGACGACAAAGTTAGGATATTCCTAACATATCAAATTACGATAACTCCTATAATCAAACGGAACAAATTGATTTTATAAGGACAATAATAAATTCACATCGAATGTCCCTTTTATTATAGTTACAAATTATAATTCTTAATTAGATTGACTTCTACTAAATATGCATTAATATAATAACTTGATTCAATAATAATTATTTATCTCCTAACAAGTTTCGTCCATCCGTGATAATACATCCTTCCTTTATAACTTGATTAAATCTTGCGTCTATAAATTAATTATTAATATGATTTTAACGTAATAATATTAATAAATCGAGCAATTGAAAATTGAAGTGTCAAACGTTAAAATGTTAATTGCTTTATTTAGTAGAAGATTCCATCTAGGCAAAATGAGTTCGCAAGACCAAGGTCTTGGACTTATTTTCGAATATATATAATTCCACCCCAATATCCTCTTCCAAAGATATTATTATTATCTCACCATTTAATAAATAAATAAATTCATTTACGCATAAAACCTCTAAATTAATTGACAAAGATAATATTAATCTCCAATAACCATTAATTGCTCTTAGGAACTAAATAAATTAGTCCTAGCACTTAGATTATTAATGCCTATATTTTATTTTAACAATAATTAAAATATGGTTAACTAATTCGACTAATGGGTCAATTAAATCCATAATGTAAATTTCATATAAAATTTAGTCTGGAATAGCCTAAATTTAGGTGGACTAAATAATCCCCTAAAGCCAAAATAACTTATAAAGTCAATATAATTTCCTAAAGGATTACTCTCTAAAAGATATTTAAAATTAAAAAAAAACATCATATTCGAATATTTACATGCCCATATGTTTATATAAAACATATATAAAATATAAATACATCATAAAATAATAATCTAGAAATTAGACCTTTACATGCATATATATAAACATGTGTATATATATATATATATATAATTCTTTTGTTTTCTAAAAAAATAGAATAACCACAAACCCTAAAATTATAAATAAAAGGAATTACCCTCACATTTTTTTTAATTCCTTTTAAAATTTCAAAATACCATAAAATTTTAATGTTATAAATAAAAGATATTACCCTAACCTTTTCTTTTATTCTTTTTATAATTTCGAATTACCCTAACCCAACCGAGTTAGGGTTTCATGTTTTTTTTCATGTTGCAGGGAGGAGGGCCGAAGGCATGGTGGAGGGTTTTGAGGTGGCCGCAGTTTTTTTTGAAGGGGAACACGGCGGTGGTGACTGTGGGGGGGGCTCCCCGCAGGGACGGCCACAGCCGTGCCTGCGGGTCACGGCCTTGGCCGCCGCTGTGAGTCGTGGCCCGCAGCCCGGCTACGCCATCACTGTAGGGCGCCACCCACGGGGGCGTCAAAGCCTCCCCGATTGTGGGTTGCGGCCCACAGTGGCGGTTGCGACCGCCACCCACAGCTCCGGGGGGGGGGGGGGGGGGCGAGGCTCCCCCAATTTACATATTTTTATTTTTTTTAAATAAATTAAAATCTCTCTTTTTTATTAATATAAATATATAAATATATATATATATATGTGTGTGTGTGTGTGTGTGTGTGTATATATCCATGGTTAAATCAAGGGTAGGTTTAATATGGATTTTCATAGATAAATAATGTTATATATATTATTTAATTACATATTTTTATTTTTTTTAAATAAATTAAAATCTCTCTTTTTTATTAATATAACATACATACATACATACATACATACATACATAGATATATATATATATATATATATATATATATATATATATATATATATATATATATATATATATATATATATATATATATATATATATATATATATATGGTTAAATCAAGGGTAGGTTTAATATGGATTTTCATAGATAAATAATGTTATATATATTATTTAATTTTTTTAAAAACTTGCAGGAAATTAATAAAATAAATGGCAGCATAGCATTAGTCTAATATTTTTTTATTTCCTCTTTTAGATCTAGACATAAATCTATAGTGCAATTATCAAATTTTGATTCTGCAATAAATAAAGGAGAGAATGACAGAATTAATTAAATTTAAGTAGCAACTATATTAGACTAGAAATCATTGAAAGGCATGTTAATTTTTTAGATTTATTTTCTGCGAATGAATAAAAAGGAAAATGACAGAATTTAATAAACTATATTTGCATTTCCATAAATAGGACTAAATGTTTTATTTCCAGCTTACTAACATACATGCTTTTCTATTTCATTCTTTTCCAATATTTCAAATGCATAAGGGGATAAAATGAATTTCTTGATTTTCAAAATAACACATACACAACAAATATTATTTTCAGAACTATAGGAACTAAATCTAGAAATACACATTTCATTTTTTGCAACAAAATAATACTTAATAAAAAAAAATGCATCTCTTTAAAGTGTGTTTAAAATACAATATAGCCAACAATACAAATGGGTGATATACCCAACTAGTCTCTCATTTCTATTAAATGAGGACTTTAAATAAAATAGATACATTTTCTTTTTTGTTTTTTTAAAGTAAATACAACATGCAACTTTTATTCACATTTCTGCAACTGAAAATATAGCATCCCTTTTCTTATTCTCTTTCTGCAAAACAAGTACAAAAACTAGCAACTCCTAGCTTCACTTTTTCCTTTCATTCCAAGCAACCTGCAAATAAATCATAAGGCTTGACCATGGAGTGCTCACCTCCTAGCCTAGGCTTACTAGAAGCCACCCCCAAGCTTGGAGAACCAAGCCCTAGACAGGTTACACACATACAAACACAACAAGCAAGGGAAAAACACTCAACAACACTTTCCCAACCAAGGCTACACTTCATCACAAAATGTGATGATTCTACATGGGTGGTAGTGGACCAAATACCCTAAGGAGACTGCAAGAATGGTAGATCACAAATCCACCTCATGGCAAACAAAGATATATCATAAGTTCATTAACCCCACATTCCTTATGCCCCCCAAGGCATTCATGACATACTTTCTCCCCTTACGACCCCCAAATGCACAAACCAAGCCATGTAGCAAGGGTCACATATACACCCCTTGAGTTCACTCTCATAAGGAGAGTCTCTCACTCTAGGGCTGTCAAACTCCTACCACCCACAAGACCATCCTACTCTCCCAAGAGTAGAAGGCCTTGATTACTCCCAAATCATAGGAAATGCATAAGAGGATAAAAGAAAGGTCGCATAATAATTTTTTACAAAAGAAAATACAAGACAACAACTTTTTCATTCAAACAATCTTTCCAACACAAACATGCAACTTAAAAAGAAACAAAAGAAGTGGATGAACCAACCTTCAATCTGCCCAAAGGTGTGCTAGAACTAGTTTGAGGATGAGCAGCCCAAATCCACAAATCTTCCTTCTACACTTAGCCAAAATTCTCTCCCAAAACTATTCTTTTCAAAATTTTATGATCTCCAAAAATGGAGAGTGGTTGATTACCCACAAAGTCTCTCATTCTTGCCTAAAAAGACCTTAGTGAGAGTTCTCACAGGTTTCTAAAACTAAAAAAGGAAAAAGTAAGAGAAAGTGGGAAAAAGGATCTCACACCAAAAATGAAGGTTATCTAACCTAGATGGCACCTTCTAATTTGAATTTTCGCTCACCTTAGAAAACCCACTTTTTGAGGTGACTAAACAGTCACATGGGAGTAGACACATGCCTAAAAATACTCCTAACCCATAGGTATACCTTATGGACTTTAGGAAACACCTTTAAACTACCCCTAGGAGTCCATTTGACCCCTTATAAACCCATCTGAAGTTAACTTTCGGGTCAAACCTGAGTTGACCACTCCAAAGACTCTCTACCCAAGGAAAATTTAGAACCACATTCAAATGTTTGAAAAAGCTATGGTTGAAACAACTCCCTCCAAGAGACAGGTCAAAAATCAAGACATAAATCAACACGTGTCAAGTGACACAATAAAATACATTACAAAATTACACATGAAATTTGTCTCTTGTTGGATTTACACAAATTAATAAATTTAACTTAACACACATGCAACATTTACTTTCACAAATAAAATATGATACATACGCGGTGTTTTCTCTCCAAATAGACAACCCCTAGTTTTATGAACGTACATAGGTCTAGGTTTGGTTCTCCATAATGTTTCCATGGTCACATGGATAATTTTCCTGCGCATCTCAATTACACATTAGTAATTCCAAATAACCTCATATAATATTAAACACATGAAATAAGAATACACATCAAACACTCTACATACAATTTACATTTAAACAAATTGATATATCTTATATCCAAATAAATCCACATAAGCAATTATCATAATCCTCATAATTTTGATCCATACATAAGACATGCATCCTATTTCTATCATCATAATAAAGTCCTGCAAATCCAATAATGACATACATCATCTCAAAGTTATCCTATTCTAGAATCATATAAAGTTATGTATCCATAACACATCAAAATGTATACCTCAAGGTGAAATGATTCTATAACTTGGTTCAATTACTTTTCTCACCAATCTATCCGTCTAACATAGCCCATCCTATTGAATTATAGCATTTATTAGTAAGGTCAACCATGGTCAACTGAGTTAACCAAAGCTTGATCGGGGAGGGGTTCTATAGGTTCTGACATTGTTTGCATTTCTTAGCATATGTGAATGAATCTCTCTCCATAGTAGGCCAATAGTAACCCACACAAAGAATTTTATTAGCCAACGTTAATCCACTTGAGTGTGTGCCACAAATATCTACGCGAACTTTGTTAAGAACTTTCTCAGATTCTTCTTGTTTGAGACATATAAATAAAGTGCTATCTAGACCTCACATATATAAGGTATCAGCAATAATATTATAGTGGGATGACTGGCGGATAAAATTTATTCTTTGATTATGGGAGGAGGAAGGATATTCTCTTTTAAGTATTGATAAGTTTGGCCATATAAGGATTGACTGATTCTAGATATATGGTAAGTCATGTAGGTATGCTAGGATTGAATGGTAGAAGTAAAGATATCTTCCACTAGGAATTCATAACATTGTTGATTCTCTTGATTCTGCAAGAGAGATGCTATTGTAGCCATTGCATCTGCTTCTTTATTCTCATTTCTTGGGATCTGAGTGAATGAGACTTCTTCAAAGTGTTCTTTAAACTCTTCTACCAACTGCTTGCAGGGCATGAGCTTGTCATCCTTATCTTGATAATCATCATTTATTTGGTTGATGATAAGCTGTGAATCACCATAGACATGTAATTCCTTTATATTCCATTCAATAGCCATTTTGAGACCAATAGTCAATGCTTCATATTCTGTAGTATTGTTTGTGCATGGAAATTGTAGTCTATATGATTTTGGAATTGTGTGTCCCTAAGGTGTGATGAACAAAATTCCTACGCCTGATCCATATTGTGTATAAGAACCATCAAAGTACAACTCCCAAAATTTTGTACTTATTGTCAGAATGTCTGCATCAGGAATTCAATGTGCAATGGTATGTCATCTAGTAAAGGTGCTTTAGCTAATTGATCAACAATGACCTGTCCTTTGATAGCTTTTCGATCAACATATTCTATATCAAACTCAGTTAGTACCATAACCCACTTTTCCAGTCTACCTATCAAAGTTGACTTGTTCAGCAAATACTTTAGTGGATCTATTTTTGCTATCAATTTCACAGAATGAGTCAACATATAATGTTGCAGCTTCTGAGTTGCAAATACAATTGCTAGACATGTCTTCTCTATTGATGTATCATTCAATTCATAGCTGACAAGTGTTCTACTAATGTAACACACTGCTCATTCTTTTCCTTCTTCATCATGTTGTGCTAGGAGAGCTCCTAATGATACATTTGTCACTGAGATATAAAGTAACAATAGTTTCCCTTTGATTGGTGATACAAGTACTAGAGGATTCATGAGATATTCTTTGATTTGCATAAAAGCCTCTTCACACTTTTGATCCCATGTGAATGGAACATTCTTATGTAAAAGATGAGTGAATGGATTACATCTATCTGCTAATTGAGAGACAAATCTTTTGATTGATTGCAATCTTCCTTGTAAAGAACACAATTGACTTATGTTCCTAGGTGACTCCATTTCCATGATAGCTTTGACCTTTTATGGATCTATCTCAATTCCATGAGCTGATTTAATGTACCCAAGAAGTTTTCTAGAGGTTACTTCAAATGCACATTTCTTTGGATTTAATCGCAACTGATATCTTTCAAGCCTATCAAAGATCTTGCCCAAGATGTTCAATTGTTCTTTTCTTGTATGAGATTTTGCAAGTATATCATCTACATAATCTTCCTTTAATGTATGCATCATATCATGAAAAATTGTTGTCATAGCTCTATGATAAGTTGCTCCTGCATTCATAAGCCCAAATGGCATAACATTCCAGCAGTAAGTACCCCATGCACAGGTGAATGTTGTCTTTTCTTGATCTTTAGAGGTGATTCTTATTTAGTTGTATCCTGAGAATCCATCCATTAATGAAAACATCTCATGTCTTGCTGATAAGTCCACAATTATATCAATGTTGGGTAGTGGGAAATCATCTTTGGGACATGCCTTGTTCAAATCTCTAAAATTGGTGCAAACTCTTATGCTTTTATTTGGCTTTGACACTGGTACAATGCTTGAAACCCATTCTAGATAGACAACAGGTCTTATGAAACCCACATCTAATAGTTTCTTTAGCTCAACTTTTACAAGGAGAGCGATGTGTGGATGCATCTTCCTTAGCTTTTTTTTTAACTGGTTTTTCTTTTAGATCCACATTGAGATGATGTATGATAAGATCTGGATTAAACCCTGGCATGTCTTCATAGGACCAAGCAAAATTTATTTGTCTTTGTCTGAAGAATTTTATGTATTCTTCCCTCTCTTTATCTGATAATGATGTAGCAGAATGAAGTATCTTGGGATCCTGTGGTGTGCCAATATTTATTGCTTCTATTAATTCTATTAGAATAGCAGATCTCTCTTGACAATATGCAGGGAGGATGCCAAAATTTCCATCTTCTGGCGCCTCAATGAGGTTTTCACTGTCAAATACATCATTTATTTTTGTTTTTGATTGATCTAGTGTTGCCATGAAATGGTTTTCAGCACTAGTTCCTTGTTTTATTTCAATTTTGCGACTAGAAAGTTTGGCATTCTCCCGATTGCAAGAAATGTTACTTGATTCCATGATGGAAGATATCTTAGGTGTTATGAGTTCGACAACATTAAGATACACAGATAAGTCATGGTCATTGGAAAAGACATCCAATTCAAGGTTTTCTAGGTTATCTTAATCAAATAGTTCTGGATGAAGAAGGGGTAAGTCATAGTCTTCATCATTGTTAGGTGCTTAAAAGTTCATGACATAATAGTCATAATTTGGCGTAGAGTAGGTAATTTCATAGATATAACAATCTTGAGAATAGTCTCTCCCAAGTGTTCTCCAATCAGTTCTAATAAAATCAGTATTAGTATTTTGTAGTTCACACTCAAGTGACTTTTCATCTGACGTTTGTCCCTCAAATGAATGGATTATATCAACACACACATCTTTAATACTACAAGTTCCTTCTTGATTAATTTCCATAGATTCATTTGTATTTTAAAGTTGACATACTTGTGCACATGATATAAAGGATTCTTTTGCTAGCTTTTGTCTTCTCTCGAACTCAACTTCTTCTGGACTAATAGTCAATCCTACTTGACTATCTCTTAGTTCTTCTATGGTTCTTCCATACCTTGGTACATCTTGCTCCTCATTTGATATAAATATGATATTTCTCGATGCTTGATCAATATTTGTTTGTGCTTCTTGTGGCATTACTTCTTGGTCTTTTTCATCCTCATTCTTTTGTTGTCTTGTATATGCCTCTTTTCTCTAGATTTTGAGTTCTTCTTGT
The DNA here is from genome assembly GCF_030272615.1 of Cryptomeria japonica. NCBI lineage: Eukaryota > Viridiplantae > Streptophyta > Pinopsida > Cupressales > Cupressaceae > Cryptomeria > Cryptomeria japonica. The sequence goes on along the minus strand of NC_081412.1, from coordinate 430,204,162 downwards.
CTTCTTTCTAACTCTATCCTTTGTTTTGTAGGAGACAAGTCTTCATTTGTGATAGCTTCTTTCTCTTCATTATTTTCTTCACTTGATGTACACTAGATGATACATTTGGACCCCATTCATAGTCATTTGAATCTTTCTCTAAATCATTGTCTAGGATTACACCACTGTACCATACAAGAATATTGTATGGTGCAAATAGTTATCTAATTTTGGCCATCTATTCTTTTACTGCTTTTGGAATATATTGTTCAGATTTAGCATTTGCTCATATTACTTGAACTTGTTTACAAGATTATTCTTCTCTTTTGATTGCAAGTTCTTCTTGTTGTTGCTTATTGGCTACTATTTCTGCTGCTTGATGTATCTTTTATTGCCATTGTTCTTCTTTAGGGACTAATTTATTTCTCCACTTTGGCTGTTGATAATTATGTTGCGTTTGATTTGTTTTTGGATATACAAATCCTAATTTATCTTCTTTAGATTGTGAGTGAGGACAAATACGTTCTGAAATACCTTGTTGTTCCTTACCAATTGGTCCTTTTCCTTCATATCCTATTTTTTACATGATCCTATAACCATTGACATATTTCTCTATGGGAATATTGACTTCTACAGCTGTTGCTATAGTTTCATTTTCATCTTTGTACAACCAACCAAGAATGTCCTTGTCTTCAGTTTCTTCTGCAAGTGTTCCAACTCTAACAAATGCTCCATTAAACATTTCTTTTGATTTTTCTAAGATCTGTGGTTGAACATTTGTAGGCTTTCCATATGATTTAGGTGAAAGTGGCAAGTTATGCAAATAATATTTTCCCATTCCTTCATCATTTAGTTTGAGCTTTTTTCTCAAAGGTTTCCCATAACTTTTTTTGAATTTATTTGGTAGGATATACTGATTCTTTGTTATGTGGAACTCTTGTATCTTGTGTTGGCTTCAGATTATTGCAATATTGGCTAGAGTCTGAAATTATAGTGACCTCTTGTCCCTCATGAGGAAACTTTGCACATTGGTGATATGTAGAAGGAACTTCTTGCATATTGTGAATCCATGGCCTTCCCAGAAGAATGTTATAAGAGGTTCAAATGTAAAACCTGACAAAATGTATTCCTTTCCACAGGTCCTTATTTTGATTGGTAACACCATAGTTCCTTTAGAAGAACACTCCTCTTCATCATAAGCCTTAATGGTTATTTTCTTCTTTGGATCTACTGCATTTTTTGAATATCCCAAAGCCTTTATTAAACTTAATGCACAAATGTTTAAGCCAACTCTACCATCTATGAGTACGTGTTCCGTACGAGTTTTATTAATGGTGACTTCAACATGTAAGAAAGAATAATGAGGATGTTGCAATGATGCATCATCATTTTCAAAAAATGATAGCAATGAGGGGCTATAAGGTGTCCCACCATATTTTGGAACTAATCTGCATCCAAGTGTTTTGAAACTATTGTTTCCATTAGAAATTTTTCAAAAATTTACTTATGCATAAGTGAAACTTTGAGAAGCTCTCAAATTGATATTTGAGCGGGTATTCTTTGTAATTGTTCCACTAAGTTATATTGTCGTGAAGTGGAGTTTGATTCATTTGTTATACCTGGAAATGCGACCTTTGCTTTGCTTCTTATAATGACATTCATTGGTTTTGAAGGAGTGTTATCTTTAACGATGATGACATTTACCACATCATCATATGTATAAGTGTAGTTCACTTTGGCTTTGCCTTTGTCATATTTTGATTTAGATTGTTCACCTTTTTCATAGTTTGGAAGTAGAGTTTTTAAGGCTAGGTGGGATTCATTTGTCTTATGACTATCCACTATGATAGTTCTTATCAATTAAATCTTGGATTAGATGTTTCAATATTTAACAATCATTAGTTTGGTGTCCTTTATTTCAATGGTAATTGCAAAAATGATTGCCGTTCCACCATTTAGGTTTGACTTGTGGTTCATAACTTCTTACTTCTGGTAAAATAATCAGTTTGTTTGCAAGAAGAGTTTTCAAAGCTAATTCCAAGGGTTCTCCAATGTTTGTGAATTTCCTGCAAGGATTGGAGAAGAAAGGCTTGGATTTATTGTTTTCTTGATTGTTATTGCTTGGGATTTGACTTGATAGATTAAAGATTGGTAGTTGTTTTGTAATGTTATTTTCATCATTTCCTTTATTGATGAAATTCCTATTCTTTGACCATAACTTGGGTTTGTCATTGTTGTTGTTGTTGTTGTAAGGATTATTGTAAAGTTTTAACTCTCCTTTCTTTACTATTGCATATTCTATTTTTAGATCATTCTCAATCATCTTAGCGAAAGAAGGAGGACATTGCATTTTTAGACGATAACTCATTTTACTGATAAGATTATCAATGAATATGTCCATTTTTCTTGATCGGGTACATCTCTTGGATACCTATTAAACATTCATTTCCATCGTTGCAAGAAGATCATGAAAGATTCACCATTCTTTTGCTTTACATTGCATAAATCCAGCATTGTTATCTCATTCCTTACGTTGTAGGAGTATTATGAAAGAAACCTATTCATGAGTTCTTCAAAAGATTTGATTCTAGATGGTAATCTTGAAAACCATTCCATTGATTGTCCATTTAAACTCCTAGGGAATAGATGCATCAGGTAAGTTTTGTCATGTGCAAATTCCATACTCATAGTACAAAATTCCCTAATGTGATCTTGAGGATCAGATTTCTCATCGTATTTATCATATTTAGGGATCTCACAATGTTGTGGAAATGGTATCATATTTAAACTTTTATCAAAAGGATATAGATAGATATATTCCAATAAATACTTCTTGGAACTTGTTCCATTCTACATATCTTGTATTTGTTGTTGTAGAGTTTGCATTTGGTGAGTGAGATTTAACAAAGGATTATCCATACGGTTTCTCCTTGTCCCTTCATAAGTTCTTCTATCACTACGCTCTCTTCTTGTGTCATCATGTTCTTTTATTGTTTCTTCATGACTTTCTTTGTTTATATATTTGTTATTTGGATCATCTATGTTTTGAGTGTTACTTGTTTCTGCATCTTGTTTCAAGCCTTCTATGTTAAAGTCATGTGGCAATTTAGCTCCTAGTTTTGCCAACATCAAAAGATATTTTTCTTTTTGCTTTGTTAATAATTTTTCCATTAGTCTATCAAATTTGAAATCTTGCTCAAGGTCTCTAATGGTGTTATTGACCCCTTCTTCATCAACAACCATATACCCAAAAGTTTGTAACTTTGAAGTATCTTCTTCTTCCATTTATTTTTGTTGTTTTCTGAGTTGTTTGTATTGAGCTCTAGTCCAAATTGGCATGTGATTGTTTCAAATTTTTTGAAGTTTTTCACCTAAAAGACAACTAAATAGATGATTATTGGTTTAGGAAGGTATGCTTTATTGATTTTACCACTGTTGTTTGTTCATTATGATAAAGCATCTCTTTGTTGAAAAGCATGTCCTTGGAAAATTTCTCTATCAATTTTTTTCCCACAACCACATAAATAGTGACGAAAATGGTGTAGGAATGTCCTATGTTTTAACAAGATCTTGCAATTGATATACAAGAATCTTATCCTCTTCTGAGTAGCTTTATAACTAGGCTTTCTTTTCTTAAGGCGATACTTAAAATTCATATAAGAATATTATAGTTTACAAGTTTGCTTGGTTCCAATGTGAGTGCAATTATGATTTTGATTTAACCTAGGTTCAAAATAGGAAAGATATATCCAAGGTAATGAACACAAGGTGGATTGATCAAGTTTTGTGATAGAGGATTTGATATATCCTAATGAGAAACTGATAATGATGTTGATTTTTTCACTTAAGATGTTTGAATCACTAGCTTATTGAATATTTTATGCTTATGGAAACCTTTTGGAAATAGCCTGTTGGATTGGTAACCCAGTTATCAAACTAGCTTGAAAAATGTGTGATAGTTTAAAGACAATTATACTCAAGAAGTGTTTTGATACTGAGTTTGAAATTTTGGTTTGATATGCTTTGTCTTAGATGTGAGAAAGCATTTGTGCTAACATTTTGGTCAAAAGTGCTAATGCACTATTTTGTTGCTTGAAATCACTGTTCTGACTATGTTTCAAGGATTTTTTTTTCAATTTTTTCAGCAATTTGTTTTTTTGCTCAATTTTAGATGATGACTTTCTTCAATTTTGACCATTCTGAGCATATTATAGACATAGAAGACATAATGTTTGAAAAACAAAATGCACAAGCAAGTACAACTCTTATGGCAGACTAAGACAATAATTCTTGAATCTCACATGGGGTTTCCCTCAAGGCTGCGCTATTCAAAGCGGGTATTTAGATGCTTGACCCCACTGGCTCCACCCTCAGCACTAACTTCTTTGGGGTGGCCAAGAACTATTTTCCATGAGAACTCCCCATGGCAAACTTTAGATCTCTACTAAGAACCGTATGTGTATGAGCCACTTCAGAGGTCCGACCTCCTATGCCAACAATTAGAAGGATTTTGGCAACTAGTACAAGTGGTTTTTAGTAAAGGCTTCTGGTCATGTGGCCATACATGTGACACTTTCATCTCTGTAAATACAAAAGGTTCTCAACCTATAGAGGTTACACTCCATAGGGTTTATGGGGAAACATAGTGTCGGTATGAACTTATCAGCACATGTTGCATGTGACTTTCATCACAAACACGATTTATTTATAGTGGATTGAAAAGACTTAGTATTAGCCCGTTTCCACTTTGGGTCGTTCCCCTCTCACTGCCCTCCTCAAGGTAGCTCGAGAAGGCAGACCCTCTAGAGGTTACACATAAAAGAAAGTAGGTCTGGTTTTCTGATCACCGTATGAGGGTGAGAGCATACTTACCTACTACTTCATCAAGCATGAAAAACACAAGTTTATTTTAGACCTCTACAATCTATGTGCAACTACTTTAAAGAAGTCACTAAAAATGCAAGTTGCATGCTGCCAATTTATCCCCTTAGTTAAGCTAAAGGAGAAAGATATGATGTGTTACTTTCCAAAATAAAACTCTTAATTAACTACGTGAGAAAATGCATGAAATTTTCTTAAAAACAATCTTGCACATAGATATGTCAGTAGTTTGAAAATTTTAGTTCTTGGACATTCGGACCTGCATAAAAGTTTGTTAGTTGCAAATAAAAGCACTATCCTAACAAATGCGTTGTATTTCACCTCAAAAGCGCTAACCTAGAGGACAAAAGCATGAACCTGTGATACAAAAGCATTGCTCTACGGACTAAAAAGAGAGAATTCACTGACAAAAGCGCTAACAAAAATGACACATGCGTTAACCTATGAGACAAAAGCACTAATCTAAGGATTAAATGCGTTGATTTCCAGACAAAAGCGTTAACCTAAATGCCAAATGTGCTAACCTACAAGACAAAAGCGCTAATCTATTAAATAAAAGCATTGTCAGAACTCACACAGGCATGAATCTAGATTACAAATGTGTTAAACTTGTGTTTGAGAGAACTAGACAAGATATTAGAAAAATATATGTGAGGCTTCAGCCCCATAGTGGGCGCCAAAATGTGTTGACTTGAATTTCATCATCAGAATACTACCTGCAACATGTTAGTTTCACAAAATACAAAGGAAATGCTACAGGAAATCCAAACCCAACCAATGAAACTACATGAAATGAATATTAAAATAAAAATCATATTATTACCTTCATGATTTAAGTCTCACTGTGTCCTAACTCCACTATTCTTGGTTGCAGATGATTTGCTCTCAAACAAGCACTGATAGCTTCCAAGATGGCATATGAAGAATGGACTCATAACTAATAGCTAATTGATACTATGATATGCAATGTAAATGATTTAAAGCTAAATGATTATGCTAAATTGCTTCAAGATTAAAACTCATAGATGCATAAGTTTTCTCAAATTGTTAACTTGAAAAATCACTTGAAAACTAACTCTTTCTCAACTCAAACTCCCACATTTATAGACTTTGAGAGGATAAGATTATGTATCCTAGATCAACGGTCATGATCAGATCTACAGATTTGGATGGCTGTGAGCAAAGGTGAAGATTGAGAGAAAGGGTGAAGGAGAAGACACGTGTCACTCATCTCACCTTGAGTGGGTTGCTGATTGAGGGAATCTAGGGATGGTTGGAGAGAATATAGAAGAATGTTAAGAAATATGTGTACATACACAATATTTTATTTATTTTAGAAGTTCGAGATAAGTGGCTAAAAAATGCTTTATTTATTTTAATTTTGTTGAATTAATTTAGCCACATGATGGATGAGTTGTCAAAGGAAAGATGAAATGGAAATGGAAGGATGAGTTGCAAAAGGGGTTTAAATAATTTAAGAAATTATTTAATATTTGAGACTATAGGATAAAAGACTAATCGTTAAATATTAGATATTAATTAATTGATCAAAAGAAAAGGATAAATGAATTAATTAATAAAATGTTTCAATTAAATAAATCAATAGAAGGACATGAAATTAAATAAATAAATCTTTTCAAATTAACTATTTAATAGAAGAATAATTATTAAATAAATATTAAATATTTATTTAATCTCTCATAGCCATTTTTATGTGTATACATTCTTTATCTAATGCATGATTACAAGAACAACTTATGAATGAGATACAAAACCCTTAATTTGCGAAGTAAAACTTTTTAAAAACTATCTCAAAGGTAGACTATGCTCATTTGTGCCTTTGCTCAAGTGCTCTCATTCACATGACAAACTTTTCATACCTTCTTTCACGATTTGAAAACTGAAGATGCACTTTTCTTTTCTTAGTAGAAGTCAAGAGTAGACTCCTTTTCAATGAATCTCACTTGAAACCCATTGATTCTCCCTAAAAAAATTATAGTTGAGAGGCCACAATACATAGAGAAGTCACCTCCTGTCTACAAAGTGACAGTAAAGAGGTTAGGGCTAAAGACAGTCAAAAGGGCTTCAACACCTAGCAACAATACTAAATACAAGCAGTCATAGAAAGAATACAGTGGCATTCAAATCCCAATTCGACAGTGAATCATAGTGGATAGTCATAGTAAGACACAAAGGTTTAATATCACATTTAATAGTGGTCTCAACACCAATATAAGAGTCATCATGATTAAAGAGTTGTTGAGTTTGATAAGTTTCATCACCACTTGACAAAGGTAGGCATGAATAGTATTAGCATCTCCAAGCAAGACTTGCTCATAAATAATGACGAAGAATAGTTAGAATAGTCCATGGAATGGTAGAGCCTAGAATACAGTGAAAGAGTTTAATAACTATATTAAAAGGTAACCATCAAATCAGAGGTATGAAAGGTTTGTAGGCCTTAATTGTTGATAGGGAAGACTACAAGACAAAGCAATATGAAAAGATGCATTCACAACAATAAATAATGATAGGAAAAGGACTTTGTATCCACAGTGAAAGATGGTCTAAACAGAAAAGATACAACTCTAATACAATCCACTACCTACAGTCATTCTCAAATGCATACGAGCAGACCATTGACAACAATGAAGCAACCATGGAAAAGGTATAGTCAAAAGACCTTATGGTAGTAGTCACGTTCTCTTAGCTTAACAATGCAGTAAATAACAAGCTACAAAGATCAATGATTTTTGTCCTATCTAGAGGATATGACCATAGTGACATACAATAATATAAGCATTGTAGTCACATAAATATGTCCACTTAATTAAATGAATATTCACTATTTATTTGATTATTTAACCATCAATAATCAATTAATTAAATTAATATTTAATTAATTTCATCCTCAACCTCTTCTCCTATTAATTAAATAAATTATTCAATTTATTTAAATTAATTCATTAAGCTACACTCCAAATCAATTAAATGAATAAAGCACATTTATTTAATTTAACCCCCTTTCCTCATTTAAATAAATAAAAAAATATTTATTTAAATCCTTAAACTACCCCCCACTTGCATTCTTCTACAAATGCAAGTTGCACCTATTTAGTTGAAATAAAATAATTTTATTTTAATTAAAATCCTATTTTCTCTTACCCACCAAACCCACTTGCTCTTCTAACCCATTCTAGATTCTTCTAATCCATTCTAATTTAGCCTAATCACCCTCCCTAATTATTGTCACATTCCTAAGCAACTTGAAGTCACTTCTCAAAGCCTCAAAGTCTTTGAAAAGCATTAAAGGTTATATGTCTTCAACAAGTTAAAGGTTATATGTCTTTGAAAAACATTAAAGGTTGAGTCAAATGAGGGTTGAGTTAGATGGAAAGTCTTTAACCATGTGGGTGAGTTGAGTTTAACCATTAATGGTCATGTAAGAGCCATAAATGGTTATGTAAGAACCATTAATGGTTTGGAAGACTTTAGGGGTTAACTTGTTGAAGACATATAACCTTTAATGCTTTTCACCCATCAAACCCACTTGCTCTTCTAACCCATTCTAGATTCTCCTAAACCATTTCTAATTAGCCTAATTCCATCCCCTAATTATTGTCACATTCCTAAACAACTTGAAGTCACTTCTCAAAGCCTTAAAGTATTTGAAAAGAATTAAAGGCTTTATGTCATCAACAAGTTAAACCCTAAAGTCCTCCAAACCATTAATGACTCTTACATAACCATTAATGGCTCTTAGATAACCATTAATGGTTAAACTCAACTCACCCACATGGTTAGAGACTTTCCCTCTAACTCAACCCTCATTTAACTCATGGATCTCTTCAGGCACTTATTTCTTTGACCATGGTTATCCCCACTAACTCTTGCACAAGAGTTTATCCATTGGATAAAGGCATTATTCATTGGATAAAAGGCTTTATTCATCAGCTCAATCCTAACCTTACCTCCCAAGGTAACCTTCAAGTCATCTCAAACATTTAATGTTTCTTCCCTCTCCTCTCAATCCATCTCAAGTTGACATTTGTCATCCTGGGATTGGGTTGAAAGCCGTCACATGGATCATAAACCCATCAAGATTGACCCTTGTTGAGATTACTCAATCTCAACCATCCATTGCCCTATTTTTCCTACAAATAGAGCCCATTCCTTCTTCATCCAAAAATCTAGAAATCCAAAAATCTTGTATGCATCAAACTAATAGTAAATTTAAGAGAGCATTTAGAAGCACTTTTATTTCTTATTTTGGCTAAAATTAACATAGATTAATTAGATACTTTCTCATATTTAGCTTGTTTTCATTTACATAATTAGTCATCTTCATAATCTTGAATCTCCATAAGACATCCATAATAGTGCAAAAGGTTGAGGGCTACACTCATGTGGAACTTGGAGAGGAGAGGAACAAGGGAGGAGAAACTATGAGAATATTGGAGGGCATCTTGGAGGGTTTTGTGTCTTTCCTTCATTTTTGTATGCGTTTCATTATCTGTTTTATATCTCTCTTGGTATGCATATTTAGGATTGTAGTTGCATTCTTATTTTTTTGTTTATCGTCACTAGCAACACTAACATTTGAATCTTATGTTTCTTACATTCTTTTTAGCGTGCATCAAGCATCAATAGGATTTGAAGATCAAACCTTCATATGCCAATCCCAAATCAGTTATAAGACATTGCCAATAGGGTGACAAGCACTTTTCAAAGGGACCACAATTGAAAGAAGACTATGATCAGACTCACAAGAGATTTAGAGCAGTTATATTCTAAGATAGGAGTCATTAGACAATTTGTGATTCATAGTCCTCATTCAAAAACATAGTCACATGGTAGTGATGGAAATAACAACAGAAGTTTAAAAAAACCATGAAGAACTCAAACCTAGAGTAGTGATCTAAAAGCATAGTCATAGTACCAAGTGAAGACAATGATTCCAAATCAACTAGGATAGCTCAAAGGCCTAATGATAGTGATACAATGCCCAAGACAATGTATCTAAATTAGTGAATAACAGACTAGCCAAAATGCCAAATCATAGTGACCTTGGATGTGTTCAATCTACAATCAAAGAATAGTCTTACATAAATGGGAAAATAGTTATGTTAGTAGGGTTAATGCAATCACAAAAAAGGTAAACAAAATCATAACCCCATAAAATCTCTTTATAGGCTTCATACATAGAGCAACCACTAAGTTTTGTGACAAGGCAAAATAGTCCAGGATTCAGTGTAGTCAAGTGACTATTAGGACAAAGCAATCAAGGAAAGAATAAGGACCATAGTCACTATTACAAAAGGAAAGAACATGCCAATGATAGTGCATTGAAATGAATGAAGGTTGAGATTGGACTTATGAAGTCATGATCAACATAAAAGAGCATATATGAAAGTAATAATAATAGAGATGACTAAGTAGATGACAGTCAAAGGTCACATTCAAAACATAATCACTACAAGGGCAGAGAAGAGCAAGGCATAAGAGTTTGGTAGCAACATTCACTGTTACAACCATGAAGACAATCTATTTGCCACCATGAGAATGCTTGTCTTGGTGAAAGATATATATGATAGTCAAAGAAATACCTCAAATCATACATGCCAAAAGACAGTCCATGAAGATATAATAATGATGATTATGAAGGTACAAGATGACTATCAAGGTGCAAATAGAACAAATCTAAGACAAAGTAGTTGAAGAATCATTAAGGAAACAACCAGTCAAGAAAACAATGAAAATATAGTACATGTGATCTCCATAGATCAAACAATTTTGATAGGGAAAAAGGAATACCATTAGGAATAGAGAAGGTTTTGTTCTATGTAGGTTGAAGACATAATAGATTGCTTGATATTCAAAAGAGTTGTTGAGCATCAAATTTGAATGTTTATCTGTGGGATTAAATCATAAAATCCCCTATTGTTAGAAGAAATCATCATTTTCATTAATACCATGATAGCCCACAAGTCATCAAGCGGGTATAAAAGCGTCCTATAAAGATATGCAGATTCAAATAGTATCGATGAGACCCAATGATGTCTCATTGATATAGAAGGGCCATCAAAGAAAGGAAACACTGATGAACTTCAGAAAGGACTCATCAAAGACAGTAGTTCCATCAACAAAAGATGTCGAGGAAAGCAGAGATGGTTTTCATCGATGAGAGAAGGTCTTCGAGGAGACAATACCATTGATGCAAAGGGACTCACCGAAAGAAACGTTCTCATCAAAAGAATAAGGTCAATCAAACAAAAAGAAGTTACATTGATAAAAGACATCAATGAGGACATAGGTTTCGAGGAGACTAAAAGGCATGTCTCTGATACGCATGGTTTTGCGGATACAACTTTATTGGTGGAAGATGACAAGAGAGGATAAAGAAAGGCTTTGATGAGACAATAGATCCATTCATCGACGGGGCATAGTGATATCGATGGAAGAAGTATTTCAGTGGAAAAATAAAGGAGGTCACCGAAGCCCAAGGTTTCTTTGACATAAAAACCCAATGGATATCAAATAGGTAGCGGTGAGGAGACAACCATAGCGACCGAATATAGTATTTCGATGAATGAAGGAAATACTTGATCGAAGTGATATTCAAAACAAAAGTGTTGGTTAACGGTTATATGTTGAAAAGCCACAACGCTTGGTGATAATGTATACTCTCATATAAAGGAGGGAGCTTTTGTAATATGGAGGATAATTAGAGAAAGAAGTAGATTATAGCCTCAGGCTTACCACTGTACTATTTTGGTGAATATATATAATATAATTAGCTTTTTTCCTTTGCATATGTGTTGTGGATTACTGCATTTTTTTGCAGGCAGTTGCTTATGATATTATCTAAAGGAGATAAGGTTATTTGTGTTCTTCTAGTAAAATTCTATGTTTCATATTGTAGATTTGGATCAAAAAGATTTACTTGAGAATTGTAATTGTTCCTTGTATTTCTTCCTTGGATGGTCTCTTAAGGTTAGAGTTAAATTCATTCAGGTGGTTTACAATATAGACATTGAAGTAGAGCTCATAAGAAACAGTAATTGACAGACTCATCAAGAGGGGGTGGGTTTAAAAACTGTCTCATAAGTTTACACAATAAGTCCTAAAGAGATATAAAGACTTTGTAGCCCAAACAACAAAGAAAGGCACTGGTCATCTATAAAATACAACTCATCAATTCATACTTTCACATTAAAAGTAATAGGAGTAGATGAGTGGGAATTCTAGAACAAATTAGCAATAGTGTATATATATATTTCAAGCACAAAGATCAAATAGCTTCTACAACAACAATCTTGAACTCATCTACTATATCTCCATCCTAGGAGCTTATGCCATTCTGAGATAGGAGGAAGTCAGATCAAGACACTAAATTTGCTATAAAAAGCATTAGTTTAAGGAACAACTAGTGACCAGGTATACCCACCTAGGTCCTGCAGAGCCTAAAGTGAGAGAGTTAGTAACAAAATAGGTTCACTCCATAAGCTGGCCAAGTCAATTGGAGGGTTTGAGCATAGGAGTTGGAATTTCCTTAGAACCTATCCAGTCTATTGATTTGAGACCCAACAGATTGGCGACTCTGTTGGGGAGATTCATTTAAAAGGTACTCTGTTGTGGGAAGGAACTCATATAAAAAATACAAATTCCTTTTGAGAAGAAAGGTGGCGACTCTGAAATAAGAAATTTTATGTACAGAAGGAGGTCAATAACACAAGGCCACCCCATAGTCCAATTAAACTTTGATCAGAAGAGAAGTAAAATAAATCCAAAGGAGAAATCAGTAGATAGTCTGATGGAACCTAAAAATGACTTTATGAATGGGAAGTATAATCAGCACTATTCTGAAAAACCATTCACATCCAGTCTTAAGTAAACAGAATTATACAGTTCCCACATACCCCAAGGATGAGGATTTGGCAGCTGTGGATAGAGCGTGGAAAGGGAAATACCCTCCTAGCTTTGAGAATCACCATCCAAATTCAAGGGTAGGGGCTTCGAGCTCCTCAGGCTCGAGCAAGGTGGATGCATCAGACCATATGGCAGACTTGATGAAACAAATGATTGAAGTAGCCATTGAGATGAGAGATGATGGAAGAGTACAGGAGTGTGTAGAATTATATGCTAAATTGGGTATAAATATCAATGAAGATAATATTAATCATGACTTGGAGAGATATAGAGCGAGAAGTGAATGTGCAGCCCAAGGACCATATAGAGGAAGAACCAACACAGATAAGACTAGTGCAAAAATCAACACCTACAGAGTATCTGAAAACCCTTTATATGATATTAGGCCAAATGACTTCCCATATAATAATATACCTCCTGAGCACCAACACAACCACCCCAACAGCTTCCCATACCCCAATTTACCTCCTGAGTATCAACATAACCAATTCAATGACTTTACATATCAAAACCACTTTCAACCACAAAACCAATTTCCTCCTGGTAATAACAATGTGAGACCAAACTATGGAAACTTTTTCCAAGGTGGATATGGGCTAATGAATACAGAATGCATCAGGCAGTTTGACTTTTCAGGGATGATGGTGTATCCTCATCCTATCCCTAATGAAATTAGGACTGCAATACCAAAGTTCACTAGGAGTAATGCCATCTTAGGGGAAGCACATTGCAAAGCTTTTGACATAGTTATGGAGGATTTTTGTCTCCCATACGAGGATGTCAAGATGAAGTTGTTCATGTAGTCATTGACAGAGGATGCCCGAGATTGGTTTAGAGCACTGCCAGATTTTTTAGTAAACAGACTTACAAAATTCAAAAGACTTTTTCTTGAACAATACGGAGACCACAATAGCCCAGAGTTTGCCTTACATGAGATCATAAGCATCAAGAAGGATACAAATGAAGTAGTGGCTGATTTAAATAAGAGATTTAATAGAGTTATAAAATCCCTAATAGAATAAAACCAGTTCCTGAAGTTAGCATTTTGTACTACATGAATGCTTTTGACAGTAAAACAAACTATGAGCTCAGGACAAAGAATCCTACAACCCTTCAAGGAGTCATGAAAGCGTCCATAACTATAGAGAATAATAGAAAAGTAGCTGGAACTATAGGAAGAAGGGAGGATGTAAGGTTGTTCAATCCAAAGGCCCCTAAACAAACAAAGGATGATGAAAAGTTGGACAAGGTGTTGAATGTTCTCAAGGATTTGTCTGTCATAGTGAATAAAATAGAGAAACAATAGCTTTATCGCCATGATAGGCCCTAATTGCATGATATGACTTATAATACTGCATGGAAAGATGGAAAACTAGTGGACAAGAACCCGAAAGAAGGTAACCAAATACCAGATCCTTTGAGAAAAGTGGTGAACTAGGTGGTTGATGAAGATATGTAGTGCTTAGTGTGTGATATGCCTCATTCTCCTTACCAGTGTGCGGTGGCAATGAAGTTGCAAGGAAGAGAGGAAGAATATGAAGAATATGCAGATGATCATGCGATAAAATTACTATCCTTTGAGGACTGTGACTCATCTGAGGGGAGTGAAGGAAATGATGTAAATTCTAGGTGGATTAATCAACAGTGTTGTATGCAACAAGTATTCTTAGATGAGGAAGATGAAGTTAGGCTGAGGATCCCTACTAAAGAAGAATGAGAGAGGATTACTACAGTTGTTGTTGAACAAGCCAAAAGGAATTTTATGCTAAGAAATAGAACTATAAACCCTGAACAAGGAAAACCATCAGGCATGTTCATAAAGGAGATTAATAAAACATCTAATCTGATAACTAAGATGAGTAGAACCCAGGGAGAAAACATAAAGATAATTAAGGAAAAGGAGTTGCAAGTTTCTAGGATGCAAAAGGGTGATAAGGATGGGATGATGGACACTTCAATATTGCCTACTACACTATCATTTGATATTGCCAACACCTTGACACAGATGAAGGTCTCTGTCCCACTACTTGAGATGACAAAGTTCTCAGAGTATCAAGAAAAAACCTTGAAGGTGGTCAATGGTGTACCTAAGGAAGAGACGAAAGAACATAAACAAAATAGCCAAAATAATGATAACCCAGTTCCAACCATATATTTGGGGTCAGCAATAACAAAAAATCCCTCTCAAGTAGACCCATTTTATGTAACCTTGATGATCAATAACAAGATGATAAAAAATTGCATCATTGACTCAGGAGCTGATATAAATGTTATGCCAGTAGGAGTCATGAGGGAACTTGGAATGTCAGTGGACACAAATTTTGGTAAATGCTATGCCATGGATAATTGTTTTGTCCCAGTATTTGGTGTCATGAAGGATGTTGAGTTCAAAATGGTAGCATTTCTAGAAACTTCTTATAAAATGAACATCACTGTGGTTGATGTCCCTCCTAACTATGGTATGTTATTATCAAGACAATGGTCAAACTTGATAGGAGGCCATGTCCAGCTAGACTTATCATATGCTACTATACTAGTAAATGGATAGGAGGTAAGGATTGAGAGAGAACCTCACTTTGAATATATCATTGAGGAGGTGGAACCTATTGATTCGGTATGTTTCATCCAATCAAATATGGACAACTTCAAAGTAGAGTTGACAAAAACAAAATTGTGAGGATTGACCCTAATAGAGTCTACGGTCAAGGAGAGTAAAGATCAAGTATGGAAGATGTACTTTGATGGATCATGCAGCAAGGAAGGAAGTGGGGCTGGGATCATATTTATTTCACTAGATGGAGAGATGTTCAAATATTCTTTTAAACTGATGTTTGAGTGTACAAATAATATTGCAGAACACGAAGCTTTACCCACTGGACTAAATGTGGCTACCAAGCATGGAATCAAATTGCTTAGTGTCTTTTTAGACTCAAAACTAGTAATATCTCAAATCAAACAAAAATATGCCTCCAAACATCCCAGGTTGAAACAATATAGGGATGCTGTATATGATACCATAGAACTATTTGATGCCTTCCAAATAAAATGGATTGACAGATCAAAGAACATCATGGCTGACTTCTTGGCCAATGTTGCTTTGAAGGAGAATGATATAACACTGAATGGAGTCTCAGAAATGGAAATAAAAGTTAGGCCTTTTGTTCCGGATAATTTGTACAACTAGCAAGTTTTTCATGATGACAATGATTTGTTAAAGTTTTTGCACTGTGTGGATCACTACCAAGCACAAGGTATCAATTTTAATAACTTTGTAGAGATGACAAATGGGAAGGAGACTTTGTTGGGACAAGAAATCATACAGTTAAAATCTAATAAGATACCTAGAGGATTAGTCACATTAGAAAGAGCTTTCAACATATAGGACAAAGTCGAGATCAAAGGAGCCTTAGTCAAAGAGACTGATGTTGAGTAGATTGATTTGGGAAGCAAAGAATCACCAAGGCATGTTTTTATTGGTAATAAATTGACCCCTGAAATGAAGCAGCATTTAGTAAGGTTACTCATAAAATATAAGCATGTATTTGCATGGTCTTATGATGACCTCAAAGCATACAATGAAGATCTTTTCCAACATGAGATACCTCTCAAACCTGATGCTAAACCATTCAAACAAAAACAAAGACCTATAAATCCGACTTTACTGCCTAAATAAAAGAGGAAATAATAAAGATGAAAGATGCAGGGATAATCAAACCTTGTAGATATTCTACCTAGGTTTCAAACCCAAAGCTTGTTAGAAAGAAAAATGGGGACATAAGACTATGTGTGGACTTCAGAAATCTGAACATATCATCATTAAAAGATAATTATCCTTTGCCAAACATGGATAATATGCTGCAAAAAGTAACTGGATGTGATTTATTGTCCATGATGGATGGATTCTCGGGGTATAATCAGGTGAAAGTTAAAGAAGTTGAACAATATAAGACAACTTTCACAACACCATGGGGCACATATGTGTATGCAAGAATGCCATTTGGATTAACAAATGCAGGAGCAACATTTCAAAGGGCAATAGATGTAGCGTTTGTAGAACTGATTGATGTAATAATAGTAGTGTATCAAGATGATTTAACAGCCTATTAAAAAAGGGCTAAAGACCATTGTGGTCACCTTGAGAAGATATTCAAGAAATCCCTGGAATATGGAATTTCCCTCAATCTGAAGAAATGTCACTTCGCAGTTAAAGAAGGGAAGCTCCTAGGACACATAGTATCCAAGGAAGGGGTGAAAATTGACCCCAAAAGAGTAGCTGCAATAAATGAAGTGCCTATCCCAAAGACTGTCAAATCTATTCAATCATTTTTGGGACAAATCAATTTTGTCAAGAGGTTCATCCTTAATTTTCCAAATATCATAAAACCTATAGTGAGGATGTAGAAAAAGGAAGCTAGAATTGACTGGGATGCAAAGGCTCTAGATGCATTTATAAACATAAAGAGGGAAATATCTGAGGCACCAGTATTGATATCCCCAAATTTTGATAAAACCTTCTTGTTTTTTTCATTTGCATCATGCCATATAGTAGCGGTAGTCTTTCTACAAAAGAACCGGGATAATTATGAACAACCTGTTACATATTTCAATAAGTCACTGAATTCATCCAAAATTAAATATGACCTAAATGAAAAGCAAGGTTATGCCTTGGTAAAAGCCGTAAAACAATTCAGACCATATTTGGTAGGTGCAAAAGTCATAGCACATGTTCCTAATGCAGCGGTAAAAGACATATTCAGGTAGACTGAGGTCATAGGGAAAAGGTACAAATGGATCATTCAGATTAAAGAATTCAATATTGAGCTCAAAATTTCCCAAGTTATCAAATGCCTGGGATTAGCTAAACTTATGGCAGAAGCAGAGGTTGAATAATTTTAGGTAAATGAGGTTGGTATGGATGAAGCCAGTTTCAGTATTGAAAATACAACTTGGTATACAGACATCATGTACTATCTCAAACACATAAAATGTCTAGATGATATGACTGATAATCAAAAGAGAACATTGAAATTAAAATCTGTAAGATATGTGATCATCAATGGAGATTTGTATTGGAAAAATAGGGATGGGATATTATTGTTATGCCTAGATGAACATCAAGCAGAGAAAATCCTACAAGAGATGCATGAAGGGGTTTGTGGTGGTCATTTCTCAGCCAAAACTACTGCACACAAGATATTGAGAGCTAGCTATTTTTGGCCATGAGTCTTCAATGATTCCTATGCTTATGTTAGGAAGTATGAGGCCTATCAGAAATTTTTGGGCAAAATGAAATATCAAGGATCACTCCCACTAAGACCAATGCAAGTTGAAGAACCATTTCAATAGTGGGGAATAGACTTTATAGGAGAAATATCAGAGAAATCGAGTGGGGGACATAGATGGATCTTGGTCGCCACATATTACTTTACCAAATGGGTGGAAGAAATACCTACTAAATAGGCTACTAGTAAGGTGGTGATAAGATTCATACTGGAAAATATCATCACTAGATTCGGTGTTCCTACAAGGATCATCTTTGATAACGTCATGGCCTTTAGGTCTGAAGAATACAATGCTTTATGTAGGGATTATGGTATAATAATATCTCATTCATCCCCATATCACCCTCAAGGTAATGGGCAGGCCGAGTCAAGTAACAAAAACATCCTAAAAATCATCAAAAAGATGTTAGGACAAAATAAGAAGCCATGGGATTCAAAATTGAATTTAGCATTATGGGCAGATAGAGTGACAATAAAAAAATCTATAGGGAAATCTCCATATGAACTGGTCTATGGTAAAAGGGCTAAACTCCCTTTGGATAACCTCTTACCGGTATATAAATTCATAACACAAGGAGGGATAGAGATTGATGACCCTTTACAAGAAAGGCTGATGCAGTTGATAGAGCTTAATGAAATCAGGGCAGAAGCTCAGGAACAAAACATTAAAATCCAGAATCAGATGAAAAGGTTATATGGCAAAAGAACAACAGATAGAAAATTTAAAATTGGTGATTTGGTTTTGATGTGGAATGCTAGGAGTCAAGATAAGGGTAGACATGGCAAGTTTGAGGCTTTATGGCTTGGACCGTATGTGATTATGGATAAAGCAGGAGAAGATTCTTATTTTCTCCAAACTACTACAAGAGAAATTCAATAATTGTCAATGCATGGACAGTTCTTAAAAAACTTCTTTTCTTAAAAAGGGCCTTCTTCATGTACGTTAGTTTACATTTCATTGCCATTGTAAAAACCACATTTCCTTTAAATCTTCTTTCCCTTATATAAACCAGAGAGTCTAGATTCTTGGAAATATCCATAGCATACCCCCATCCCCAGTCAGAGCCACTATTGGGCATCAAATTTGAATGTTTATATGTGGGATTAAATCATAAAACCCCCTATTGTTAGAAGAAATCATCATTTTCATTAATACCATGATAGCCCACAAGTCATCAAGCGGGTATAATAGCGTCCTATAAAGATATCCGGATTCAAATAGTATCGATGAGACCCAACTATGTCTCATCAATATAGAAGGGCCATCAAAGAAAGGAAATGCTGATGAACTTCAAAAAGGACTCATCAAAGACAGTAATTCCATCGACAAAAGATTTTGAGGAAAGCGGAGATGGTTTTCATCAACGGGAAAAGGTCTTTGAGGAGAGAATACCATCGGTGCAAAGGGACTCACTGAAAGAAATGTTCTCATTCAAAAGAATAAGGTCAATCAGACAAAAAGAATTTACATTGATAAAAGACATCGATGAGGAGATAGGTTTCGAGGAGGCTAAAAGGCATGTCTTCGATATGCGTGGTTTCACCGATACAACTTTATTGGTGGAAGATGACAAGAGAGGATAAAGAAAGGCTTCGATGAGACAATAGATCCATTCATCGACAAGTCATAGTGATATCGATGGAAGAAGTATTTCGGTGGAAAAATAAAGGAGGTCACCAAAGCCCAAGGTTTCTTCGACATAAAATCCTGATGAATATCAGATAGGTAGTGGTGAGGAGACAGCCATAGTGACCGAATATAGTATTTCGATGAATGAAGGAAATACTTGATCGAAGTGATATTCAAAACAAAAGTGTTAGTTAACGGTTATATGTTGAAAAACCACAACGCTTGGTGATAATGTATGCTCTCATATAAAGGAGGGAGCTTTTTAAATATGGAGAATAATTAGAGAAAGAAGTAGATTATAGCCTCAGGCTTACCACTGTACTATTTTGGCAAATATATATAATATAATTAGTTGTTTTTCCTTTGCATATGTGTTGCGGATTACTCCATTTTTCTACAGGCAGTTGCTTATGATATTATCTAAAGGAGATAAGGTTATTTGTGTTCTTCTAGTAAAATTATGTGTTTCATATTGTAGATTTGGATTAAAAAGATTTACTTGAGAATTGTAATTGTTCCTTGTATTTCTTCCTTGGATGGTCTCTTAAGGTTAGAGTTAAATTCATTCAGGTGGTTTACAATATAGACATTGAAGTAGAGCTCATAAGAAACAATAATTGACAGACTCATCAAGAGGGGGTGGGTTTAAAAACTGTCTCATAAGTTTACACAATAAGTCCTAAAGAGATATAAAGACTTTGTAGCCCAAACAACAAAGAAAGGCACTGGTCATCTATAAAATACAACTCATCAATTCATACTTTCACATTAAAAGTAATAGGAGTAGCTGAGTAGGAATTCTAGAATAAATTAGCAATAGTGTATTTATATATATATATATATATATATATATATATATATATATATATATATATATATATATATATATATATATATATATATATATATATATATATATATATATATATATATATATATATATATATATATATATATATATATATATATATATATATATATATATATATATATATTTCAAGCACAAAGATCAAATAGCTTCTACAACAACAATCTTGAACTCATTTGCTATATCTCCATCCTAGGAGCTTATGCCATTCTGAGATAGGAGGAAGTCATATCAAGATACTAAATCTGCTATAAAAAGCATTAGTTGAAGGAACAACTAGTGAGTAGGTATACCCGCCTAGGTCCTGCAGAGCCTAAAGTGAGAGAGTTAGTAACCAAATAGGTTCACTCCATAAGTTGGCCAAGTCAATTGGAGGGTTTGAGCATAGGAGTTGGCATTTCCTTAGAACCTATCCAATCTGTTGATTTGAGACCCAACAAGAGAAATGAGCAATCACACTATGAAAGGGCAGATTTATAGTCTTTTGCAAAGAATAGATCATGGATGTGGTGCCAAGTTGCATATAGAGGTTGTAGCTACTAATAGAGGAGTCTATTGTAAAATTTAGAAGAGACAAGTTAATAATGGTTCAAACACCTTCTTACAAAATCATGTATAAAGGCAAAGATTAGTGGTCTGAGCATTGACAAAAGTATTCACTATCACCAAAGGGAAAATGCAGTCACCCTACAAATAATCATGAGGAAAGATATGATAGGTCTACTACAAGTGTTTAGAGTACTCTTGAGAATCAAAGATTCAACAAAGATTGATGGAGACAACAATTTCATGTATTATCATAATGTATAGGGGAAATACACCATAGCAGTCTAGAAGATAGACCCGCCCGAGCTTAAATCACTATCTTTTATTTTGTATGTCTTGGCTTTCATTCATAATATCCTTCGATGACTCTGAGACTATACTTCTCATTTAATACAAAATAAATTCATTATAGGTACGAAGATCAAACATCCATGTCATTCTGGATCTGTTATGCATTATTTCCTATAGACAACAATAAATATCAATGGAATCTTGTCACAATCATGGATGATTGTCCCACTGCCTTTTTGTGATTAAGGATTCATAGTTTTAGCAATAATTGCACAAATTTGTCAGATGTAGCTGAGTTTTGATGAAGAACCAATCAACATAGTAGTTGATGACATGGTAGACTATATTTCCAATCCATAGGATAGAATTAAACCCTACGTATCTCACAAATGATAATATATGTGTCATTGTTGAAAGAGGAAATACAAGACAATGACCAACAACTTAAGAGAGAAGTCATTAAAGGAAAGCTACAGATAAAACACAAAAGATACACAAGAAAGGATTTAGAAGGTTGTTGTGCCCATGACATGGCTATTAGTTTCAGTGAACAAAACCCTCATTGATTAGGACTGTGTATACTACAATATCCTTATGAACTTTGATCACTGCTATCTCTTACTGAGATTTGTTTCATCTTTTTCACTATGGATCTGCACCTTGTTTGGTATGATTGACAGTCTTATGATGTGATTTTGCGACTGATTCTTGAATCACTTGTAGCTACAATAAACCTCTTATTCATTGTCCTCAGATTTTGAGGTTTTGGGTTTACTTCTTTGACTCCTCTTGACCTCTTATGTTGTTCTTACTATGTATTCATGCATTTGTTGTCAGTATCATTATATCCACAGTCTCATTATATTTAGACCTAGACATCTTTAGTTGTTTGATCTTTGCATTGACTGGTAGCCAAATCATTGATATTTATCACTATGAAAGGCATACATGATAGAGGTGAATTATCACCCTCTAAATAAGAAGTTGGTCATCACCATTTGAGTGCAAAAAATACTATCTTTTCTATATTCAAAGTGGTAAAGAATACCATAGTATGTGATCAAGGAGTAGCTCTAGCATAGAGATAAAAGACAGTCATAATGGCTAATTAAGACTATCAAATTAAGATTACAGTCAAAAGGTCACAGATCAGTATTCATAAGAGAAAGGGCATACAAATTATTCAACAAATGAAATACCTTTATGGTATAAGCTTAGAGAAGCCATAAAAAAGACAACCCTAGCTACCCACAAAGGAGGTTGCAGTCATATATGGTTGTCACAGTGATATGCATCAAAATCAGGGGAGTAGCTACAGTCGAAATCAAATACAAAACATAGAACGCAATGATTACAGTGACCTAAAAATGTAGGATTGAGATACAAGTCAAAGAAGTTATGATGTTCTTTGAAGAAAGTTGTAGCAGGCCAAGACACAAAAATACCATTTGGGAATGATAGGGATTTCTCTTCAAAGGTTGTCTTAATTAGCCATCATGGCTGTCTTTTATCTCTATGCTAGAGATACTTCTTATGATAGGGATTTGATATTCTTAATTAGCCATTATGACAGGGATTTGACAGTCTTAATTAACCATTATGACTATCTTTTATCTCTATGTTAGAGCTACTCTTTGATCACATGCTATGGTATTCTTTGCTGCTCTAAATATGGAAAAGATAGTCTTTGATGCACTCTTATGGTGATGACCAACACTTATTCTTAATTAGAGGGTGATAATTCACCTCTATCATGTATGCCTCTCATAGTGAATAATATCAATGATTTGGCTATCACTATGTTTTGAGCAACTATCTTTCAAAGATGACTATGAACTTAAATCTTTTGACTACATTTTGTTACTAGTTTCTTGTGTGTTTGACCATAGAGGATGATTATATTTTGACCCACTGCTCCTTGTTTGGTTCTTATAACTACAAACTCATTGTCTTCTTCAATTCTCATTGTGTTATATATCACTTTGGAGGTCACTGTCATATTCATCCTTTGATGATTTCTTTGGCTGGGAGATGCTCTATCTTTTGTAGCATAATTTTGCCTTGACTACAATTTGTAAAGATGGCTATCATATTATTCTTGATCCTGCCACATCTCCTGACTATGATCTTTGTGACTACTTGTTGTCTCAAATGATTAAACTTTCTATGTATTGAAGTCCTTGTTCATGGTGAATGTGTTACTGTCTTCATTTCATTAACAGGTCACTTTTGCTAATGACAATAATTTTGTAGATCTTTGTACCTTTACTCTTTATGATTGTTACTACAAGCTCTTTTCATTTCCCTTTGGTTCCTTTAGATTATGAATGTTTTCTTCTCTCATGATCTTCTACATGCTTTTGAGATCTAATTCAACCCTCTTTCCTTGATGGTGTATACCCAAAATGTTGTTGCAGTGATTTCTTTATCCCTTAAATTATCTTTAGAACATGTTTTTTGTTATCACAAATACTGCATATCTTCCATTACCTTTCATTGTCATGACTTTGAAGAGTTTTTTAATTTTCTTTGTGATTGTATCTCTGTGTCTTTTACCCACTGCACTTTCAGAAGTTGAATTTCCCTTTACTCCATATCCTTAGTGGAGCACTTGAAACTATCTAGAACAAAAGTTGCATAGTACTATTGATTGTTAGTCTAAGCATTGATAGTGTGCCAAGTTAAACTCTATAAAATTCCTTGTATAGTTCAAGGGATTAATAGATAAATCTGTTAAATTTAAAGGGCTTCACATTTTATTACCTAATATGACACAAAGACTTCATGAATAACAATGCCTTGTGGGGTTGAAGGGTTCAAGAGTAGCAATGCCTTGTTAGATTTAAGAGCTTTATAATAACCAATGCCTTGTGGGGATGTGAAGGCTTAACAATAGTCAATTTCTTTTGTGGTTTATGTCAAAGTACTTACTTTATTAGGTCATGTAGAATAAGGTGTTCATAGATATGAATTCTATAAAGAATTCACTTTGGCCACTTGCCTTGTAGGAGTGTGAGGACTTTACTTTGGCCAATGCCTTGTGTGGGTGTGAGGACTTAACAATAGTAAATTTCTAGTATGTTTTAAAGATTTATATAAAAACAATGTCAAATACTTACTTTATTAGGTCATGTGGAGCAAGGTGTTCATAGATATGGATTATACAAAAAATTCACTTTGGCCAATTGCCTTGATGACTTTATGAAATCCAAATCAATAATAATACCTCCAAAATGTATAGCATTGACGATTTCAACAAAATGACTCTAGAAAACTACATCAATTCTAAATACAATACAATATGTAGCATTAAGAAATGCAACACTTAACCACAAAAATGTAAAAATCAATAATGAATGTAAAGATATAATTCCAACAAAGTATTATATTAATAATTCATATAATCATATATCCTTAAGAGAATTATTTTCATGACTTTTGGCATAAAATATGACTGATCATATGATGCTCATGAAGACCTTTTTTCTCTTGTAGCATATTGTAAAGAATATCTTTGTGCATCTAGTCTTTTGAAAGATTGTGAGAGATGTTCATTTACTGTCATTGTGACAACATTTGTTTGAAGGCATGATTTCATGATTATGACTTTTATTTCTTGTAAGTTCCTTCAAAACAATAGCATTATTTGTTTTAGACCCTAGGCATGGCTCTGTGCTTCATCTTTTCACTGTGACCTTTCCTTGTTCATTGCGACTTCACTACTTATGCTATTTGGAGGACCTTAGGTCTCCACTTTAGTCATAGATCTATCTAGTAGTGATCTAACAGTAGAATCACTTTCATGTACCCCTATGACCATTATTCATAAGAGGTATTATGATCTTCTCATTCTATGATTGCCAAAAAGTCTTCTCCTCATGACTGTGTTTAGTTCCATGGAGTCACTACTTGGTTGTGATTTATTAGATAAATCATCAAATATCCTTTCCACTACATATCTTTACTTGACAGGGATAATGACTGTATTCTTATCTAGTCATTAAATGGACTGTGTCTCTGTGTAGGGGAAAAAGTGAGACTAAGTATGGAAACCCTAATCCCACTCTCATACACACTCATGGAATATGAAAGAGCCTAGGGAGGTAATGAACATTGGCTACTTCTTATGAGAAAGAGAGAGCCATGGATTACCTCTTAGGTTTTCTATTCCTTTTTTGTAAATGAGAGAGAGGAATGATGCACAATGCAATCTAACCTAGAAAGCAAGTAAGTAAGCAAATCCTAATCTGAGAATGCAGATCAAAGAAAAACTGATACACTGTTGAAAAGTATAGATCAAAAGGAAAAATTAGAGGTGCACTTGTGTCTAAAATCTGAACATAAATGTTCTGGACCAGGGTGCCATGCCACTATCCTGATTCTGCAATTCTGGAGCTACAACTAACATGAGGGATTCTAAGATCTACAAAGTACTATTCTATCAAGTCCTTCTGATAGAGGGTAGGACCATGGCACCATGCCACTATCTTGGGAAAGACCAGGGAACCACATCCATGTCCTTGACAAATTTATTCACTTCTGAGACTTCTGGGTGGTGTTGATTCCTTTTCTAGATTTGAAACTGCCTCTGGATTCCTGTTTCTGCACCTGCAACTAAAAAAAGAAGGTTTGGGGTGGCTATATAGGGTTTTTCCTTAGTCAAATCCCCATGTTGGTGATTTTGACCTCCACAAATAGTTGATAATGTACTAAAAATGTGTGTGCTAGAGCCTAGTGTATGTGCAAGATCTTAAGAATGAAAGTAAACAACTTAGAGAAACCCTAAAGAGTAAACCATAATTGCTTATAATTGAAAAATTAAATGCTCTACATTCATAATGAAAAGTGGTCTAAAGCATGAATGTAAATCAAAATGAAGCTTATGCAAAGACATGTAAATAACATGAAACCATACCCAACCCCAAGGAAGAGGTACAAGTTAATCGTCAGTCGATGATCTCTTATTGTTCTTTTACATCTTCAAAATCCTCCAATTGATAAAGTGATGCTTGATGAATGTTTTATGGATGAATGTTGAATGTTGTTGAAGACTTCAAAGATCTACTCTTTTGCTGCAAAGAACGCTCTAATGCTCCAAAAACCTATCCTTAGATTCTTAGAAGAAGATCCCTTCAAATGAAGAAAGAGAGCTCTTAAGTATGAAACCCTAGATCTTAATTTCATGTTTAGGATGACTTAAGATTTGAATTTCCTGCTGATATTTTAGGGTTAAGCATTGTTATATCATACGATTGTTCTCTCGAAATTTTGGACAAAAAAAACATGGACCATGTGCATTCCCATCACTGTGCGACCAACTTTTCACCAAATTTTTGGGACCATTAGATATGATGATATTAGAGTGCATCCCAAAGTTACAACTGATTTTGAGATGTTTTGATATGTGAAATCGGGCCTAAATGGTCAAAATAAGGCATAATTAGGGTTTATGATCACACGATTCATTGGAGAAATAAGATGAAAAGGGGCACACTTAGGGTAAAGGGCCCAACTTTGTAATGTGTAAAGTGATGAGACATGACCTTAGAATTAATTAAATTAAATAATTAAATGCTTAAAGGGGAATGAGAAATGCAAGATGCAAGACACACTAAGGCAGGTGCTAACTTAAGTGTGAAATTGTACCACCCTAGCAAGGGTGTAAAATTTATGACACTACATTTATCCCCCACTTTAGTGGTCATATGACACTACATGTATATGCAAGATAACGTACAGAAAAGTAAACATCATTTGAAAAAGGATATATCTATAAGTTGTCGAATGAAGCCCCCAAAAGTATCTGCAGTACATAGTTAGGAACCACACCCCACAAAACCACATGTTAGATCATAAAATCACCTAATTCTTACTAAGGAAGGTGATGAAATTCGTGGGCAGCTATATTCCCCCCTTGTTTTGACTTTCTTATTTGTGAGGTGAAATAGGGTATCATGTTTTCCACAATGAATTGTGATAAATATTTTGATGAAGAAAGTTCACAACAAGTCTTGATTACTCATCCAAGCATACTATGCAACTAACGTGGAGTGAGAGAGTGGAATCACAATTCCAATGTCACTGACGGTGTGAGAATTGGAGCTTCCTAGCTCAAGATATGATAGATTGAAGAAAAAGTGCAGAAATTAGGGTTTTAACTTAAAAACATAAAGTCAAAAAGTGCATAACACATAAACATGAAAGTGACACCTTCATTTGTCACTTTCTAACTTTTTGGCACTATTCATTATAGAGGATCCCACATACAAGCTATCATGCCTTGACACTAACCTAAGTGACCTATGAGGATGGAGATCTTGCACCAGTTCATACTCGTCAACTGACCGCTTGATGAGGTGAGTTGACCTTTCATTGACTACATTTGACATTTTCATGTTTTCATAGTTTTTTAAAAGTGATGATGTCATTGCCTAGTCTGGGTCGGGGCCCTCCTTTTGGACACCTAGGGGTCCTAGGGCACCCTGGTCCTCCTTTGGGTGCCATGGTCCTAGTAGGGCACCATGGTCCCAATAGGACACCATGGTCCCAGTAGGGCGCCCTGGTCCACTCAGGGTGCCCTGGTCCCTATTTGGGGCAACCAACGGCGACATAGGATCAAGCGATGAATGCTAGAAGTAATAGAATGGTTGCATTGATTAGATGATGATAGATGATTGATCAATTACTAATGATAGATTGATTTTTATTTTGCAGACACTACCGTACATCCACGAGAACACTGCCGGTCTCACCTTTCAGAGCCTTCAGGAGCAGATCCCGAGGCTGATGACAAGAGAGAGGGATTTGCTACATGTAGTAGGTTTGTGGGATGCGATGACCATGTCGGCCATCCAATTCCATTATGCAATGCTGATGACATTGATGGAGAGGTGGGATGCAAACACCTTGACATTCTCACTACCTGTGGGGGAGATGATGGTCACCCTTGAGGATGTATACTGCATTCTATGCCTTCCCATTAGAGGAGATACTGTTAGATATTGATTTGACTAGACAGAGGAGGATTACAAGAGAGAGCAGATTTATGCTATGGGGAGAGTGATACACAGCAAGATGAGGGGTCACATTATGGTCAGTTGGCTCCTACACCCTACTGGAGAGGTTGCATTGGTGAGGCGACTCATGATTATGACCCTTGCATTAGCTATGTGCCCTAATGAGCATGAAACACATATGCATGGAGGACTCATCTACACCACATGAGCTATGGAGAGACACATGAGAGTATACTCTTAGGGTCAAAGCATGCTTGCACATCTATATCACGACCTTGGGGAGTATGTGTTCGGACAAGGATGCAACCTGATGACATGCACACTAATACATGTGTGGATGTTTGAGCATATTACCTGCACTAGGCCTGGTGGAGCCCCCATAGAGCTAGTCCCAAAGTAGCCTAGGGTATAGGCTTATCCGCTTACCCGTGAGTGGGAATTCAGCAATCTCCTATATTGGAGGTTGAGCTTGGATAGATTGATAGTGGGGGGGATCATATGGAGACCTTACCTCAGGATGTCCATGTGGGCAGGGCTACACAGATAGATGTTCAACATCTAGAGGAACCATCTACTAGAGGGACAATATAGCCACATAGTTGTTCCCTTCTACTTTGATCAAGTTTGGTGATAGTTTGGGTTTGAGCAGTGTGTTCCTACTGATGTGCTTGTATACATCTGAAACTCACAAGTGATGTTGAGGCTAGGAGCCATTCCTAGGCCTACTAGTGATGAGATCGACATCATAGATTCAGATGGGTCAGGTTAGGACATAGTGACAAATTATAGAGATGATTCAGGTGCACACTGATGGTTCATCACATGGTGGGGGAGAACATTCCCTAGAGCCATTTTCCCATTAGACTTCCCTGGAGGGAACCCTAGACAATGGATACAACCAAGTGATAGAGAGGGATCTGATGTATCTGAGGAGAATTCAGATGATTAGGCTCACGACATAGATGAGCAGAAGGCAGGCAAAGATGGAGGTGATCCTAATATCGAAGAGGTAGATCAGGATGGATATGATGAGGATGATGGGGAGGAGGAGGAGGATGAGGAGGGAGAGGGGGAGGAGGATGAGTCAGGTATAGTTCATCACTTCAGGGAGGATACCAGTGTCGTAGATCCACTGAGTCTCCAATTGCAAGCATAGAGGGATCCCATAAGGGATCTTGATCCTTGTCCCCACTGGCCCACACCTACTATACAGAGATAGTATGAGCGCAGAGAGCCTAGCGGGTCCCAGTCTCAGGCATTCATTGTCCATGATCCCTACTGGTGGGATGGAGATCTAGGTAAGGTGCCTTGTTGTTGATTAACTTTAGCATCTTACCTACTTTAGATTTGATGATATAGAATGTTACTGATGAAAAATTTCTCGCTATCTTGTATCTACCATCCAAGAGTGGTGTTCTCTAATTCAGAATGTTGCGAGAGACCTTATTATGACTGCACACATTCCTAGTTCCGCACAAATAGCACATAGATCCCAAAGGAATGCAGGATGACATGAGGGTTGTTTCTCCCCTATTCATATGGAGGTGGAGGTCCTATAAGAGAGATTACGATAGACAGAGTGTGACCTAGCAGTGTCACAAATAGAGGAAGCCACATACCAAGGGATCATGATGGAGAGGGATCGTAGGAGCTCCTCGTAGAGTCACTCATGGTTCGTATCATGATACACCCCCATGGGGCCACTCCCACGACTAGATTAGGAGGGGCATCTAGCCACCATCCTCCAGCTACTAGTCCTAGGGGTAGGAGATGATTTTTATGTATTGATATATATATGATGACACTCATGATTATGTTATTTTTAATTCTTAAAGAATGTACACATTTCTTAGATTAGAAGTAACATATTTATCAATGGGCATGCATATCTGATTTTAATGTCCATGTGATTGATTTCTCAATGCTTCATGATTAAATTGATACATGTGTGATTTAATTAACTAACTAAGTATTTAATCAAATGATACTTTGATGATTTAAAAGAAGAATGTATTAAGGGTGAGAAATATATGACTGGTGTGATTTAATTAATTCTAATTAAACACATGATATAATTCTACTTAACACATAAGAAATTGTATAACATGCTAGCACATATGCAATGTAAATCCATTATAATTTACATAAAAGGAATCCAAGACAAACAATATAGTGATGAAACATGCTTGTCAAGAATGAAGTAATTTAGACCAAATAATATAACATCATTTAATCTTACATACTTTAATGAAGACATGCTAACATATTACCCAATTTTGAATAAAAAGACATAAAGAGAAAAAAAAAAAAGAAGACTAGAAAGAGAGAGAGAGAGAGAGAGAGAGAGAGAGAGAGAGCTAGGCATAGTATCTATGAAGGTACATAACATTTATGGGTTCCTTGAGAGGCATAGCTTCCACATCTGCTGTCTTGTAAGAACCTGATCCATAGACCTCCACAATAATGTATGGTCTAAGCCAATTAGGAATGAATTTTCCTTTCTCCTTAGGTAAGGCATTCACGTTGCACTGATTCTCATAAAGGACTAAATCCCCTACCAATAAGGAACATTGGATAACCTTATCATTGTAGCTTCATTGAAAAGTTTTATGATACACTTAAATATGCTCGAGGGAATTTATACGCCATTCATCGAGCATCTCAAGTTGTTGAAGTCTTTCCTCTCTATAGGAATCATCATCCACTATGCTCCTAAGAGAAACTCTCAAAGAAGGAATTTCTAACTCCAAAGACATAATGACATCAACACCATAAACAAGATTATAAGGGGTACAACCCATAGCAGCACGTACACTTTTGCAGTAGGCCCATAGAGCATAAGTTAGTTGAGTATGCCAATTCTTACCATGCTTGTTTAGAGTCTTTCAAAGAATTTGTTCAATTATCCTATTAGAAGACTCAGCTTGACCATTTCATTGAGGATAGTAAGGTGTAGAAAATTTATGTTGAATATGATATTTCTTGAGAAACTTCTTCACATCCTTATTTTTGAATGACGTTCCATTATCTAAAACTAAGGCAAAAGGTATCCCAAATCGAGAAATAATGTTTTCCAAAATGAATTGACAAATTACTTCAGTGGTAGTGGATCGAAGAGGAATGGCTTCCACCCACTTCGTAAAGTAATTAGTGGCGGTTATGATGAAAGTATGTCCTTGAGATGAAGGAGGAGATATTTTACCAACAAGATCCAAACCCCATGTAGAAAAGGGCCAATACACTATCTATGATCGAAGCTCTTGGGAAGGGGCATGGATCAAATTGTTGTGTTGCTAACATTGACGACATCATTTAAAAAACACAAAGGAATCCTTTTCCATGGTTTTCCAATAATATCCCATTCGGAGCAATCTCTGAACTAAAGACCTACCCCCAAAATGCCCCCCTCAAGAACCTGAATGCGCTTCTTCAAGAGAAATAGGGACTTCAACCTTGTTTAAGAATCTAAGAAGAAGACCATTATAGCCCTCCTATAAAGAACATTAGAAAGGATAATATATCTAGTAGCCAATTTGTGAATCCTATCCCTAGTATTCTTATTCACAGAGTCAGGAAAGGTACCAACACTCAAATATCTCATGACATGCGAGTACCATTCGTTAGAATCTATAATACAACAATATGCCACATCGCTAGGATTATCAGCAATAGCCGAGGAAGTAAGGTTGTGAATAGTAAATTGAAGATCTACCAAGGGTTCCTCTAGAGACACAAGAGAGGTTGATAACTCAATGATGAAAGAATAGTACCAAACCGGTACTGAGAGGAGGGGGTGAATCAGTACAGACAAAAACACACTCTTAAACCAATTTGTCAGTAGACATTGTGCATTGACAGACAAACAGTAACACCGGTCATAAAATAGAGTACAACTGGCAAAAACCTAGAATAGCTAAGACAAGCATAAACCGGTTGATACCTATCTTCTCATATACTATAACACTTCATTTCCATTTCACCCTAGTACATGAACAATCTCCTTCATGCAAGATCCTTCACGTGCACAAGGCTTACATGGCAACACGATCTGTTCTTTGTTACCATGCTAACTCATCACACAAAGTCACTGGTTGAGCCACACAGGCTTGTAACACTTCAACCAGAAACCTTGAAGTTGAGACTACCAACCGGTAGTCATACAATGCTTCCATGTGCTGGTTCCCATAACCATATGCCGATTCACCTTAAACAAACACAACACTTCACTTTGGCACAAATGTCGGTTCACAATGTTACACCGGTTCTCACATATGTCGGTTCTCACCTCTTCAGCATATTGACATCAATGACAACATACAATGTCATTATGTCCTCATACCGGTTCACATAATGCCAACAATCTCCTCTTTTGGCATTGACGGCAATATACAAAGATATCTCTCCACTTCACATCTTCTCCCCCAATTTCTGTAGATATCTTCTCTGCTTCACATCTTCTCCCCCTTTGACAACAATGCCAAGGTGGAGGCACAAGCTTCCATGTTCCATTATGTTGCTCCCCCTGAGGAGTGGCATCCTTCAACACATCAATCCTGAAGAAAAAATTTGATGATGCAATACCTAACTGATGTGGACCATATACCTTTAGTTCACCTCCTAAAGGGGCAACACCCTTAATTCACCTCTTAAGTACATAAATGTAGCCTTTGGGAGAGGCTTTGTGAATATGTTTGCTAATTATTCCTAACTAGAAACATGTTCCAGTGCAATCTCTTTGTTATGAACCTTTTCCCTCAAGAAATGATACTTAAGCTCAAAGTGCTTGGTTCTAGAATGTAAAATCAAATTCTTGGAGATATTAATTGCACTAGTATTGTCATAAAATATACTTACCAGTTCAGATACAAGAACTTTGAAGCCATTTAATACATGCTTCATCCAAATTGTCTAAGTGTAGTTCATGAAAGCTGCAACATACTCTGCTTCTGCTGTAGACTGAGAGATACAACTCTGCTTCTTACTCATCCATGAGACCAGTCTACCATCAAGAAAGAATGCACCACCGGTTGTGCTTTTTCGGTCATCTATATTGCCTGCCCAATCAGCATTTGTGTATACTTTCAAGTTTAAATCCTTTCTATATGGATACCACAATCCATAGTCAACAGTTCCCTTCAGATACCTAAGAATCCACTTGACTGCAACCAAGTGGGATTCTCTTGGGCTTTTCTAGAATCTTGCAGTAATGCCAACTGCATGTGCAATATCCAATCTACTATGCACTACATAATGCAACTTACCAATCATTGATCGGTATTCCTTCTCATCAACCAATGTTGAGTCATCTTCTTTGGATAGTTTACAACCGGTCACCATTAGAGTACCAACTAGTTTGCTATCTTCCATGCCAAAGGTCTTCAACACCTCTTTGACATACTTGGACTGAGTGATGAAGATTCCATCTTTCATTTGTTGGATTTTTAGTCCAATGAAGAATTTAATCTCCCCTATGAGTGACATTTCAAACTCTTTCTTCATCTCATCTGCAAACTCATGACTCATCTTGTCATCTCCACCAAAGATAATGTCATCAAAAAATACCTCATAGATCAGGATCTGATCTCCTTCAGACTTCAAGTAGATGTTGCTATCTTCACTTGTTCTCTCAAATCCAATCTTCATAAGATGGGAATGCAGACGTTCATACCATGCTCTAAGTGCTTGCTTTAGACCATATAAGGCTTTATGTAGCCTACATACCATGTCACTGTCTTCAGATAGGGCAAACCCATGTGGTCACTCAATATACATCTCTTCTTCAAGTACACCATTTAGGAATGTAGATTTTGCATCCATTTGATATACTTTGAAACCTTTAAAAGCTGCATATGCAAAAAGCATACAGACTCCTTCCAATCTGGCTATAGGAGCAAAGGTTTCTCCATAGTCTTCTCCTTCTTCTTGAGCATATCCTTTGCACACCAATCTGGCTTTGTTCCTAATCATTATGCCATCCTCATTCAGCTTATTTCTGAAAACCCATTTGGTACCAATGAGATTTTTATGCTCTGGTCTGGGTACCAAAGACCATGTACCATTTTTCTCTATCTGGTCAAGTTCCTCTTCCATTGCCTTGATCTAGTCTTCATCTTTATGAGCCTCTTTGAATGATTTAGGCTCAAATTCAGAGATCATACATGAGTTTTCTTTGACCTTTCTTCTTGTAAGGATTCCTACATCCTTATCTCCTATGATCTGCTTAGGATCATGATTCAACTTGACATACCAAGGAATGGTCTTAATGGATTTCTCTTGCTTTTCTTCTTCATCCTCATCTCCATTAGTATCAGCATCTACATCTACCAATGTAGGAATACTGTTACTGGTACTTGGTTGACTGACAACTAGTTCCCAGAAGGTTACAACTAGTTCATTTACCGCTTGCTCACTGTCGGTTTCCATAGTTTTCTCAGAGGTTTCATCAACTCTTACATTGATGCTTTCCATAATTCTCTGAGTTGAAACACTTGAGAGCTTTGCTCTTGGTGGAATATCCTAGGAATATTCCCTCATCACATTTTGCATCAAATTTGCTCTGGTGTTCACTCCTCTTGATGTAACATTTGCTACCAAACACTCTAAAGTAGCTAACCTCAAGTGTCTTACTAGTCTAATACTCATAAGGAATTTTATCCTTACCTTTCTTGATGAGTACCCGGTTCATTGTGTAGACTACAGTGCTCACCGATTCTCTCCAAAAGGTGTGAGCTACCTTTCCTTGAATCAACATGGTTCAAGCTACTTCAACCATAGTCTGGGTATTCCTCTCTGCTAGGCCATTCTACTATGGAGTCTGGGGGTAGACAGTTGCCTCTTGATGCCATGTTCTTCATAGTACTTGTTGAATTCACCGAAAGTGAATTCCCCTCCTTGATCAGTTCTCAGACACTTGATCCTTTTATCGCTTTCTTTCTCCACTAATGCTCTGAAAGCTTTGAACTTTACAAAGGCTTCAAACTTGTCTTTCAAGAATGTGATCCACATCATTCTTGAGTAGTCATCAGTGAGAATCATGAAGTATCTATCACCCTGCACACTTCTAGTTTTCATAGGACCACACAAATCAGTATGCACAAGATCAAGCAAGTTGTCAGCGGTGAAAGATTTACCTTTAAAGGTTGAGGAAGACATTTTCCCCAATTGACACTCTCTGCACAAGTTATTATCCAGTTTTCTTAGCACCGACAACCCTCTAACTGCATTGATCTTACTAGCCTTCACAATGTTATCAAAGTTTACATGGCAGAGTCTCCTATGCCATATCCAACTATCATCAAATTTAGGCATAAGACGTGTACTTATATTTGCATTCAACTGAAATAGGTTACCTTTGGTTTGCATGCCGGTGGCCACCAATTCACCATTCTTTCCTTTGATTTTGCAAACTCCATTCTTGAATTCCAGAGTGAGGCCACTTTCATTTAGTTGGGCAACACTCAGAAGGTTGTGTCCAAGACCATCAACCCAATACACATTGTCAACACGACTCTTTCCATTTAGAGAGATGGACCCTCTACCTTTGACCATGCATGGTGCATCATTGCCAAAGTGGACTACACCACCATCATACTCTTCCAAGGATAGAAACTTGCTCTAGTCACTAGTCATATGGTGAGAACAACCACTGTCAATGATCCACTCATTGGAATTATCAAACTGGGAGACAAGAGCCTTCTTGTCTGACACATCTTCCTTGATAGCAAAAAACACAATATCTTCATTTTCTTCATCCTCTGACTCCTCATCTGTGACACCTTCATCAACTGCCACAAAATAGTTTCTTTGGTTTCCTCCTTTGAATTTCTTGAACCTTTCCGGTTTGGCCTTGTTTTCGCCATTAGGATAGTTTACAGCAATATGTCCTATCCGGTTACAAGAAAAGCATTTCAAAGGTAGCTTACCTCTGTATTTTCTGGTTCCTTTAGGAAGTTTCCTAGCAAGGAGAGCTTCAAATGCCATCAGAATCTCCTCATCATCCGTTTCTCTACTCTGTCTTGGTTCACCACTAGTGCTAGCTTCTTTTCCTTTTCTGGATGGTATAGCAAAAGCTTTAAAAGCTGATCTAGTCTTTTGAACACTACCATCAAAACTATTTAGCTCATAGGCTGTCAATTTTGCAATGATGGAGTCTAGGAATACCTTAGTCTTGTCTATTGATCTCAGCTCTTGAATAGCAGCAACCCTTATTTCATACACCAGCAATAGGGATCTCAGGACTTTGCTTACCACAATGGAATCTTCTATTTTACCACCTGCACTCTTGATATCTCCAACAATGGTTTTGATTCTTATTCCATACTATTGAATGGCCTCACCTTCAACCATCTGCATATCTTCAAACTTCCCTCTAAGCCTTTCTTCCTTAGCTTGTTTTACATGCTCATCACCGCCATAGATATTTTCAAGAGTATCCCATACCTCTTTGGGATTTACCTTATCTTGGACATCAATAAACTCAATGTCAGATAAACTACTAATTAAGACTTCCATGACTTGCCCATTCTCCTCCATCTCTCTCTTTTGGTCATCGGTGAGAGTACTAGTAGGGGCAACATAGGCATTCTCAACATAGCTCCAGTATTGAGCACCCATGCTTCTGATGTATATCTTCATTCCGTCTTTCCATATACTAAAATTTTCTCTGTTAAACTTTGGACCTTCCCTCTACATCATTAGACTGGGATCTTTACCTCAAGCGGTTAAGCTTATAGCACAGAGGACCTGGAGGATGCTCTGATACCAATTGATAACTCAATGATGAAAGAATAGTACCAAATTGGTACTGAGAGGGGGGGGGGGGGTGAATCAGTACAGACAAAAACACACTCTTAAATTGGTTTGTCAACAGACATTGTGCATTGATAGACAAATAGTAACATCGGTCCTAAAATAGAGTACAACCGGCAAAAACCCAAAATAGCTAAGACAAGCATAAACCAGTTGATACCTATCTTCTCATATACTCTAACACTTCATTTACATTTCACCCTAATACATGAACAAGTAATCTACCATCAAAGATATACATATGAGTAACTAGATCAACATGATTTACTACTTGACAGAAAACAACAAAGCATCACATGAGGAAGACATCACACATAACATACATATTTTTCACGTGGAAACCCAATTGGGAAAAACCACAGTGAGGATGAATACCCACAAGCTTGTTTTTGAACTCTTTAGAAGTCCACTCTATTAGCAGCCTTGTCCGGTTAAAGATTGATACAATAGGTTCTATTAGGAACCGATCCTGTTAGGGATCACCCGGTTAAGGGATGGCAAGAATACCCAATTAAGAGTTAAACCCTGTTAAAGGTTACCTTGTTAGAGGATTTCAAGAACTCAATTGTTTTGAGTCACCCTGTTAAAGGATTTACAGCAAGCCGGTTAAAGCTACCCTATTAAGGTATTTTCCAACTATTGAGGTGGTTAGAGATCAACAGGTATTACAATGATCTAGTAACAACACTCAATGCCAATGCAGATCCACTTAAGCTCCTCTTCACCTTCTGCACTTACACTCTGCAGGTATCACTTCTCTCCTTTGGTCTGGAAAGAATCACGTATCCCTTCTCTTGGATACACACATAAAACTTTTTCCAACATATGCCGGTTCTCACATCTTTAGTATATTTACATCTTTAGTATATTTACATCAATCACATTATGCCAATAGGGCTGCAAGAGATTGAGGGGAAGCATTGGTGTATAGAAGGAAAGGCTTAGTAGGATCAGCAAGTTGAAGAATGGGAGGATTTGACAAATAATTCTTTAAGTCTTCAAATGATTGATGACAATCCTCATTCCATTGGAAAGTGATATTATTTTTAAGCAATTGTGTGAAGGGAAAGGTATGATCCACAAGTTGAGAGATGAACCTACAAATATCTTAGATCTTTCCTTGCAAACTTTCTAGTTGAGAAACATTCTAAGGAGGTGGCATGTTAACAATAGCATCTATCTTCTTCATATCCACCTCAATGTCATGATGGGAAACTATGAATCCTAATAGTTTTCCACTGTCGACACCCAAAAAAAATTTTGGGGATTCAAACGCATGTTATACTTATGAATTCTCTCAAATATTTGATGAAGGATTTTAACATGATCTCTACAAAGGGAGATTTTGGCTAAGATGTCATCAACGTAATCTTATAAGGTTTTATGCATATAGTCATGGAAAATTAGAGTCATAGCACACTGATAGGTTACGCTTGCATTTTTTAATCCAAAAGGAATCACGATCCAACAAAACGTACCGCGAGGAGTGGTGAAGGCAATTTTATATTGATCTTGGGGATTGATGAAAATTTGATTATATCCTGAGAAACCATCCATAAAGGATAGTAAAGCATTCCCTGCTATCGAATCTACTACCAAATCAATATTCAAGAGGGGGAAAATCATCCTTTAAAGAGGCCTTGTTCAAATCACAAAAATAAGTACACATCCTAATCTTGTTTGCAGCTTTAGCCACAACCACAATGTTTGAAATCCATGGGGAATAATCGATAGGATGGATGAATCTAGCATCCAACAATTTTTCAATCTCATCTTTATTAAGTAATTCCACCATAGGGTGAATCTTTCGAATCTTCTACTTCATAGGTTTAGCATCAAGAATTAGGACAATATTATTAGTGACAATCTTAGGATATACACCAGGCATGTCAAAATATATCCAAGCAAAGCTATCAAGGAATTCATGTAACAACTCAACGTATTGTTTTTGCTCTTCCTCGTCAAGACATTTCCATTTCTTTATGATCTTATC
This sequence comes from Cryptomeria japonica, assembly GCF_030272615.1. Classification (NCBI taxonomy): domain Eukaryota; kingdom Viridiplantae; phylum Streptophyta; class Pinopsida; order Cupressales; family Cupressaceae; genus Cryptomeria; species Cryptomeria japonica. Next base: position 430,164,939 of record NC_081412.1, on the reverse strand, counting down.
TTCAACACAAGGATCCATATTGATATCAATAGTGTCATTTATTAGGAGATTGGTTTGTTGAGGAGCATCTTTCAATTGAGGAAATTCTTTAACTATCTCATCATTATTTATTTCTTTTCCAAAGTAAGCTTCCGCATTTAGACAATACAGAAAACTGCGGTTATGGTGATAATGAGGAAGGTTGTCATAAGCTCCAAGAATTCAGCTAAGGAATCATTGGTAGAAAAACATCCAAAGCAAAGACACAAGAAGAGTCAAATTCAATATATTCTAGATATTTTAGTGAGAGAGAAGCATAAATGATATTAACACTAATAGATGGTCTCTTAGAGGCTTTAGTATGCTTGAAAGGATCATAACCAAGCCCAAATGTCATATCATGAAAGTTATTTTCCAAGGGAACTTTGATCCCTTGTTCTTGAGCACCACATCCATTTCCATTATATCGACACCTAGCCAGGATGTGAAAACCAGGACCATAAAGGTTGGTAATTTATAAAGAAGAAGGATGATTTTCAAAAAGTGAAGGATCAAAATCCTTTAAACTAGAAACTAAGGGAGATGGAATATGAGAAGCCACCACAAAGTAATTACTCAATGGCCTAGACAAAGTAGCTTTCTTTTTAGGTTCTTCTTCTTCTTTCTTCTTTTCGACCTTAGGTTCTCTAGGGGGAATTTTGTACTCCCCTACAAAAGTAGGATTGAAATCAAGGGATCCCTAATCATCTTCTACAAGAATCTGTTTATGAGAGAAAGTATTCTCAATCGTAGAGTCAGGTTGAGAAGATTCTTCCTCAAGAATCTTAGGTCCACTTGAGGAAATATCGGGGATCGATCTAGATATAGGAGACATGTTTGATGAACTAGTCACACTAATCAGAGGAGAAGCTTTAGAGGAATTATTTAAGATAGTTGGGGAAGGATTGATTGAAGAGGTTTTAGAACTTGATACTTGTAAACAAGCCTGTAATCTTGTGTCACCTAACAAGGTGTATATTATGTTGTTGTGAATAAACTTTATTTGCCTCTGCATCCAAGGTCTTCCTAGCAACAAGTTGTAGGTAAACTCTCCAGACATAACATGGATAGGAATGGGTAAAGTAACAAGACCTACCTTAACAGGAAAGGAGATAATACCTAGTGAAGATTTAGAAACATTATTGAAGCCATGGATAGTGAGAGAATCAAGCTTGATAAGAGATGTATCAACATTGATCTTATGCAATAGGTTAATGCTACAAATATTAAGGCCAAAACCATTATCTACTAACATTTGCCTTATCATGCTACCATTTATGATAACCACAATCATTAAGGGATCATACTATTGTTCAATTTCACTAGAGGGTAGCTCATCTTGTGCAAACACAATCTAAGCCTTAGGTGATGTAATAGAGTGAATCAAAGAAGCTATATTATTAGATGTCACTGTGGGTGGGACATTTAATGTTTTCAAGGAATCTTGTAGCATTCCATGATGAGTTGAGGAAGTTTGAAGAAAATACCCATGGGATATCTTGGTAGGAGTAGCTTTAAGTTGTTTGACAAGATCATATTCCTTACCAAGGGTTTGTGAAATGAGGAAGAATGAGTTGAGGATCAGGTAGAGGATTCAAAACATTTGGAGGAGGATTAGGTTGCCTATTATTATAGGTATGGGCAAGTGCATTATAAATCTCCTTAGTTGTCTAGCATAGCTATAAGGACTCTTAGTGGGATTCCTTCCATGAATCGCAATGATAGGTTTGTTTGGAGTTCTAAAGGAATCATGACCATATTCACCTTGAATCATAAAAAGGGGTTGGTTAGGAAGGGGTGAAGTTGGAGAAGGACAATCACCTTGGACAATAAAAAGTGGTTTTCTATGCTCATTCAAATTGATCATATTGATTAACCTTTTAGATGCGTTATTCTTGTTTGAAAGTTTAGACAGAGACATAAAGTCATCAAGGGCATCATCCAATAAAGCATAGTCACAGTGATTGAGAGGCTTATCTTTGGATTCAAACAGAGACATAATATCATAGAGGGACTCATGGGAATGAACTATGTTGCTAGATCTAGTGGAGGAGTTGATAGGAATGTATCCATGAGAGGAATCATTCAACTTATCTTTCTCATCACCACAAAATGGCATAGTAACAAGGTTGATTAATTTTTGGCAAAATGAGGGTTTAGGAGGCTTAGGATTCAAAAAATCATCTAGAGCTTCATCTAATTCATCCTTACTAAACTAATAATCAACAAAATTGCATACATCATCAAAAGCATGAACTTCTTGCATATAGAAATCTGACATTTTAAAATGAAAATTGCATGAAACTTAAACACACAATGCAAGGAAAATGAAAGAAACCTATCTCATTTTTTTTTCTTTCTTTTTCTCTTTTTTTATTTTTTATATTTTACAAGAAAATGAAATAAACTAGATCTAGATCTGACAATGCAATGTAATGAAAATGAAATTGTATTTACGTCGAGTTCACCAAAGATGTGTAGGGGAAAAAGTGAGACTAAGTATGGAAACCCTAATCCCACTCTCATACACACACTCATGGAATATGAAAGAGCCTAGGGAGGTAACCCACATTGATTACTTCTTATGAGAAAGAGAGTCATGGATTTCCTCTTAGGTTTTCTATTCCTTTTTTGTAAATGAGAGAGAGGAATGATGCACAATACAATCTAACCTAGAAAGCAAGTAAGCAAGAAAATCCTAATCTGAGAATGCAGATCAAAGAACAACCGATACACTACTGAAAAGTATAGATTAAAAGGAAAAATTAGAGGTGCACCTCTATCTGAAATATGAGCATAAATTTCTGAGACCAAGGTGCCACACCACTGACTCTGCAATTCTGGAGCTGCAATTGATAGGAGGGATTCTTAGATATGCAAACTACTGTTCTGTCAAGTCCTGCTGATAGAGGGAAAGACCATGGCACCATGTCAATGTCCTAGGTAGGACCAGGGTGCCATGCCCTTGTCCTTGATAGATTTTTGCACTTCTAAGACTTTTGGGTGGTGTTGACGCCTTTTCCAGATCTGAAACTACCTCTAGATTCCTGTTTCTGCACCTGCAACTAAAAAGGGAAGGTTTGGGGTGGATATATAGGGTTTTGCCTTGGTCAAACCCCCATGTTAGTGGTTTCCACCTCCATGAATAGCTGATAATGTATTGAAAATGTGTGTGCCAGAACCTAGTGTATGTGTAAGATCCTAAGAATGAAAGTAAACAACTTAGAGCAACCCTAAAGAGTAAACCCTAATCAAAGTAAATGTTCTAAATCCACAATGCAAAGTGATCTAAAGAATCAATGTAAATCAAAACTAAGCTTATGCAAAGACATAAAAACAATATGAAACCATACCCAACCCTAAGGGAGAGGTACAAGCCAATCATTAGTCGGTGATCTCTTATTATTCTTCTACATCTTCAAAAGCCCCTAATTGATAAAGTGATTCTTGATGAATATTTGATGGATGAATGTTGAATGTGGTTGAAGACTTCAAAGATTTTCTCTTTCACTACAAAGAAGGCTCTAATGCTCCAAAAACTCATCCTTAGATTCTTAGAAGAAGAACCCTTTAAATGAAGAAAGAGAGCTCTTAAGTATGAAACCCTAGATCTTAATTTCATGTTTAGGCCAACCTAGGATTTGAATTTCCCACTGATATTTTGGGGTTAAGCATTATTATATCATAGGATTGTGCTCCCAAAATTTTCGGAAAAAATCCATGGACCATGTGCATTCCTACCACGATCTGACTATTTTTTACCAAATTTTTGGGGCCATTATATTTGATGATATTACAGCACATCCCAAAGTTATAGCTGATTTTGTGATGTTTTGATATGTGAAATCGAGCCTAAATAGTCAAAATAAAATATAATTAGGGTTTATGATTAAATGATTCATTGGAGAAAGAAGATGAAAAGGGGCACACTTAGGGTAAAGGGCCCAACTTTGTAATGTGTAAAGTGATGAGACATGACCTTAGATTTAATTAAATTAATTAATTAAATTCTTAAAGGAGAATGAGAAATGCAAGATGCAAGACACACTAAGGAGGGTGCTAACCTAAGTGTGAAATTGTACCACCCTAGCAAGGGTGTATAATTTATGACACTACAGTATCAAGCACTATTATTGCTCTCTTTGAATGTTATTTTCTGAAAGTGACTATCATTTTAATTGATAATGGCTTCTATTATGGCTTGAGTATATTCTTGGACTATCAAAAGACAATAACTATGTTTTGAACTCAATCTGAGACTACCCTATCTTTTGGATCCAGTGTCACTTGTCAAGGATATCAATGATACCACACTTGAAATATTGGCAGGAGTTTCCACCATATTTTGACTGCTATCTTATAATAGCTTATTGTCCTTTAGTTTTGCTGCACCAATATGAATCTCATTGTCTAAGACCTCTCGCTATCTATTGGCTATGATTTTGCTCTTTACTCTCACCAAGCATCTACACTATAATGCTTCTTAGTTGTAAAAAAATGCATAGGGACCATGCTTTAGTGTCTTTTGTGTTGCTATGACTATGGAAAAGCATGAAGAAGGATTGTGCCCAATAGAATGACTTGTGATACAAATAGAACAATCCCAAAACTTTTCTTACAGTCTCCAAGAGAATAACTATCAAAAGTAGTCTTCGATCAATCTAAGTATTTATTCATGAACATGATTACCCTAATAGAGCTCAAAGATAAAATAATTACAATCACATAGGGATAACTCCATATTTTGTAGAGTAGTCATAAGAATAGTAAAGGCTTAGATTAGAACCAAAAAATAGAATACAATCATTAAGTATCCACTATTAATGACAAGCATGAATAAATATGAATAGAGCAATCTATTGATGAGTAGAACCAGCTCTATAGTCCAGTGTTAGACAACAAAATGATAGTGACAATTCTTTGAATGTGGAAAATGACATAAACAAATCTTTCAAGATCAACCGTTGATAAAGAGAACTTAGTTTCTAGTCCTATAGACTATGGAAGGGACCTGCAACAACCCTACAACATTTGGTAGCCAAAATAACATGAAGTAGTGACAGTATCAAATAGGGAATTTTATGTAAGATCAATCTATAAAATGAATGAGAAAATCCAAAGATGGAAAAGCTGCAACACTCAAGTTCTCTGATAATGTCAAGTCTCTGGCACTATTAATATGAAGGGGCAGGAGTACAACCTTCATTTGCTAAAGCAATCTTTATTAAATTCCTCACCATAGAAAAAAAATGGGATTGTAGGAGTCTACAATGTGAGCAAAAGGAGAAATATTTTCCTTTATTAGTGTCTAATGTGGACTACTCTTTCTCTCTTTTGATAGTGAATGAGATCCTCTTTGACTATGATTTTGTACAAATCCTTTGTCAATACTTTGTCATTGTTCATTTTTGGCCATTTGACAGTCCTAGGTGGTTGTATGCAATGTATCATTACATTCATTGGTTTTCTTGTAATAACTAATTTTCTCTTGTCTATTAATTCAAGCAACCTACTTGTCTCAATCCATAGTAACATGCTCACTTCTCTTTACCTTATTGAATGTGCACCTGAATGTCAACATTTTTTTTCACCCCCCTTGAATCATGTGTCTTGACATTGACATTTCAAAGACTTATAAGTACTAACCTTTGTGACAAAGTTCACTATCTTAGCTCAAATGTTTAAAGCTTCTACCCTGAAGGCTTGTACTTATCGAGTCATTTGACTATCTTTATTTTTTGTATTCATGCTTTGTCTCCTTAGATTTTAACAGTGACCTCATTTGATGACCTGATCTCTATCGTAGGGTTTGAAAGCATTTTTTTTGCTTCAAGTCACTATTTCTTAGACTAGAAATTGAACTTTTATTGTCCTGAGATCAATATTGCATTTATCTCTATACTTTGCTTGTTTAGGCCCTTCATGAATGTCATACCTTCAAAAGAACTGTCCTCATCTTATTCACTATTCATAGACTATCTTTTTCTGATTTTTTTCATGACAAAAAACTCTATCTCTATGCAAGTTAAGGACATTATCACTGTGGGTATCTTTTTTCAATGGCTAGAGAGACATGTGTTCCCATTAAGGTGCCTTTCTTTGATACCTATACATGGGTTTCTCATAAGTATATTGGTGCTCATAGACTATGTTTCTCTTGTATAGTCATAGATATGGATTTGTTCATGGTCTTAACTCCTATAAGTATGACTGTGATGCCAATCACTTGATGTTTTGGAGTTCATACTTGGTTTTCATTAATGTTTGATGGACTAGCCTTTTGGTTATCACAACCCATAAGGGACTTGGACAACCTAATTAAGATGTTTGATACAAGATTGCCTTGTCTCTATAAGTAAGATGACTATCCTATCTTTGTTTTTGTGCACTCCTTGAATGTTTCTCCTCTTTCACTGTTGGATTTGGACCTTCATATGTTTTTGGACATTGTTTTAGGACTAAATTATATAGAAAACTCATTACAGAGTTTTGATTGTCCTAAACGATACCAAATATCTCATCTCTACTCTCCTTGATTGTATGTTGTCCTACCTGTCTTTGGCATTAACTACTTTCAAGACCTTCAAGATCCTTCTACTTGTCAAGTTTGATTTGGATCTTTAACACTATCATTTTGTACTATGGTTGTTTCCTTCTTAGAATTGCTTCTCGCTGTTTGTTTGAAAGATTTTCCTCATTATAATTCTCTTTCTGGAGATGCTACAATGTCACCTTCTTATGAGTTCTTACCCTATTATGAATATGACTTCAACTATTTTAGGTTTTTCCTAAAATCTTTTAATCTACTATCATTTATGTTATTTGTGTAAGATGAAGGTGTTTCTACAACAATTCATGTTGGTCTTTTATTTTCTCACCATTATATCACTATGTTTTCTCTGCCCCTTAATGTCATTGATGTGTTGACATGCACTTTGAATACCGGTCCACATGAAGATTTAAGCTATTTGAATTTATGAAGATATGTGTCCTTTAAGAAATTTTCTGATCTACACAAGGTTTCATGTGGGTTTCATAAGTATTTTAAACTCTATTTTCTTTAAAAGACAATTATCTTTACATTTTGTCTTCACTATTTTTTGTCTTTTGACTATGAAATCTCATATATGAAAGTTGCTTCATTAATTATTTGCAATTTTTGAGGCTTGTTACCGACATTACAATATTTCTTATAATTGTATGACTATTACAATGAATTCATAACTCTGGTCTGCTAGATGTCTTTTTTTTTCAGATGTAGAATCATTGCAATTTTTTTAAAATTTTCTTTTTGCAGTTATTTTAACACACGTACTATTAAATTAATGGTTGTTTTAGTATGCAAATAAGGGTAATCATTACATGTATATTAATATAACACGTTGTTTTTTCTTTTTGTAGAAATGTACTGATAAATTCAATGAAGGTGATAAAGTTAGGTTGTTGGATCCATTTGATAGTGTTGTTGTTGGCATTGGGAGGATTCACCTCCTATCTATTTTACATGGAGTAAACGTAAGAGGAACAGGCGATGTAAATGTGAACATTTTAACAGTCACAAGTAACATACCTCTTCCTTATGAAGACAAAATAGATGGAGTCATCCGTCTGAAAGAGAAAGAGGGAGCTTTTGCAAGGTGGCCATGAAAATATTTACATAAAATGATATAGATGAATATGTTTATCATGTTTCTTATTGTTTTATGCAATATTTTAAATATTTGAAAGGGTTGGAAACTCTTAGACAACTTTGACATTCTTTATTATATTTACATATATACCCTTAGATAGATTTGACATCTTATAACTTGATTTATATATACATATCGACATTATATATATTTTTTATTGTAGATTACCTTGTTTGTCATGATGTTCAATGAATTTTTTAATTCTAACATGTAGCTTGTTTGTATATGTAATATTTTTATTTTCTTTTATGGTCTAGTTTGAGTTTAATGTTATATTATTTTTGCATTATAAAATGAATAAATATACCACCAATGGATGTAAATATATGACTAAAATAATGACTATGATGACTAAATAAATGACCATTTAACAACAATCAATGATTAAATTAATGACTCAATATATGACTAAATCAATGACTGAATATATGACTAAATAAATCACTAATATGACTAAATTAATGATTAAATATATGACTAAATATATGACTAAATTAGTGACTATCATGACTAAATAAATGACCAGATAACAACAATCAATGACTGAATTAATGATTAAATATTTGACTAAATCAGTGACTAAATATATGACTAAATTAGTGACTATCATGACTAAATAATGATGAATAATGATGAACAGTAAATACCCAACAAATACTGAAAGGGAGGGGTGAATCAATATGGACAAAAACTTCTTCAACAACTTAAACTACAAAGATTGTACTAGTTGGTAAACAATATCACTAGTCTAAATCAAGACACTATCGGTAAAACACAGTATGCCTGTAAAAGACATAAACCAGTAACATCTAGATATTCTCGAAACCTATTATCTCATCTCAACTTCACCCATATGCTTAAGCAAGTAGTAAATCAGAAATACAATGACCATTGGATCAGCTTGCATTACCGCTTAATAGAAAACACTAAAACATCACATGAAAAAGCATCACACATAACACACTAAATTTTCACGTGGAAACTATTGGCATATGCACACTCCAATGAGACATTGTATGTGATTGAAGGTTTGTCATTGATGAAAACCTTGCAATCCTATGGCACTGGCAAAGGCATTATACCGGCATCAACAGATCACACTCTACACCGGCACTCAGGACACTGACACTGGCACAAAAGAAATGAAGTATACTAGCACAGAGGCCGACAGGATTTTGTAATATTATATTTTGTTTATTATTGTAAAAATGTGTAAGCCGACTTGGCAAATTGTAAAATGACTCTTATATATAAAAGAGATCATTGTAGACATTTGTGATGTGTGATGGAGAAGTATTAAGGAAAATATTAGGTAGACCTAATGTGCGAAATTTAGGTCAAGAGGTATATGTAAAGAACAGAGTAGGAACTGGTACTGAATCAAGCATTGAAGATGCTATTGTAAAGTAGTACAAGATATTGGATTTGTATAATCCTTATTGTAAGTCAGTGAGACTTCCCATTGAGCAGTGAGCTCTAGGCAGTTGGCCTTCCTACATGTGTAGGCTCCTATTGTAAGTAATATTCTCTTATTGGCCAGTGAGTGAATATTGTGGGTCACAAATCCCACCGAAGTTTTTCCCACACCGGGTTTCCTTGTTAACATCTTGTGTTATGGTGTGTTTCTCATGTGGATGTTCTTGATTCTGTTTATTGCATTATTTCTTGCATACCGATACTCTGTTATATTATGTTCTACATATTTTAACTTAAGAAATTCTACATACCGGTCAGATACTGATTCACCCCCCCCTCTCAGTATCTATGGGATCTCTAACAATTGGTATCAGAGCTTGGTCCTCTATTTTCAAAAGCCTAACAGCTTGTGGAAGATCTTGACACCGTTAAAGATGGAAAATCTGATGAAGCAACTTGAAGGAGCTCTTACAGACTATGATGCAAAAAAGTTGAAAAATATCAAATTAGAAGATGATTTAAGAGCAGCTCAGGACATCATTCAAACACTTCAAGAAAATTTTACTGTTGCAAGAAATAAGAGAAGATAACTTTGTGAAAAATTGCAAAATGAGAATGAAGAAAAGGAATCACTTAATGATATGATAAACAAGTTGAAACAAGAGATCATGACAACAAAAAATGAAATGCAGGATATGACTATGAGATTTTGCAAAGAGATTGAGGATAGAAAGAAGAATGAAGAAGAATTGACTAGAAGACTAAGTGATGCAGCAAATGAGAACACAAGACTTAGCTATGAAAATGACATGTTGAAGACAGATCTGATGCATACTCATAATGACTCAAATGAACTGATGAGACAAAAAGAAGTCTTAGAAAGAGAACTAGAAACTGCAAATCAACACAGAGAAAAATTCAAGAAAAGATTAGAGGAACTTGGCACCTTGCTGAAGAATCAAAAACCTAAAGGTGACACTTCTGGAATTGGCTTTGAAGTTGGTGAAAGCTCCGGTACTACAAATACTTAGGACCACAACAAATCGGTAAGACAACCTAATGCTTACAAATTCAATGGTAAATGCTTTAACTATAATAAGTATGGTCATAGAGAAAATGAATGTAGATCTAGAAATTATTAGAATATCAACACACCCACCGATCAATGTTCTAAATGCAACAAAGTTGGTCACAATTTTGAAAACTGTAGAATGAATGTGAGATGTTATGTTTGTGGAAGATTTGGACATTTATCTAATCAGTGTAGAACACAAACCGGCATAGGTTATGGGAAAGCTATTCAGAAGAATAATGTAACTTGTTATACATGTAACAAAATTGGGCATATTGCTAAATTCTGTAGAAGTAAAGGAACACCGGTAGACAACAAAAGTTCTAGCTTGAAAGGTAAAGAAAAAGTTGAAGAGGTTAAGCAAGAATTCTCAAAACAATGGATTAGAAAAGCTAATCTAAATATTGGGAAGACTCCTCCACCAGTAGAACCAACCAATGCTTCACCAGTAGGACAGAGTGATGCTTCACTGGAAGGATAGAGCAGTGCTCCACAAGAAGGAAGTTCTTCATCTAATTGAAGAAAATTTCCTTGAGGGTTTGGCAATCTATTGATACATGTGCTATTATTCCCTCGGTTAGAGATAAGAAGTTGGAAATTACTTATTACTGGCAAACAATGTTAAGTGAATACTTAACCGGCATGCAATTAATGTGGTAGATGGTGAAAAGATGTTATAAAATTAAGGTTTTGGCTCCATTTCATTTCACTGAGATTTCAAATTTTCGAAGATCGTGAAGATTTTGAGCTAAGGAATTTCGAGCAAGAAGCAAGAACACTCCAAGCAATCATCCATCCAAGGCAGTAAAAGGTATTTAATCATGGCATCCACCTCTGCAATTGAATATATAGCAAACCCTACTATTGTTGAGGTAATAAAAAGACCTAGGCCTATATTTCAGTTAGTTTCCGAGATAGAAAAGAAGGATGATACCCTAGGTGCTTTTTCTCAAATTCCTAAGGGAGTTGTATATGCTGAAGACCCCAGAATGTACATCCACTACAACATTGAAGAGTTAGGAGATGAGGAAATTAAAACCATGTATAAAACTATGATATTTGGTAATATTGGCAATGTAAAGGATGAACACAAGATCATTGAGACCCTAGGATTTACAGAGATCCTTAGCATTCCTGAATTTCCAAAGGATGTGATTAGGATAGTTTTGAGCAGGGTACATGGAGAATTTTTCTAGTTAGATGCAATCCATAAAATCACCAAGGAAGCTGTGAAAGTTGTCACAAGGTTATTGACCACCGATAAAAGACTAGATAAAACCAAGAAAGTTTCAAATGACCTAGTTATAAACCTAACTAATGCAACATTCGACAAGAGGTCCCTGAGAGTTAATGATGTAGCAGATATCAATGTGAGATTCATCAGTATGATATTAGGGTATAAAGCTACTCATGCTAATAGACTAAATTCAGTTTCAAGTTTATGCATTAAGAGTGCTTATGATATGGTCACAGACAATGCAAAAATTGACATATGTGAGTGGTTAAAGGATGAATTAATTGACAATCTTGGAAAGATCAAGAAGGACAAGGAACTTTCAGATTTGGAAATCTGTTAGTATGTCTAATGCTACATATAACAAAATAGGTTCCTGGTATAGGTTACAAAGAACTTGGATATGACATAACAGTAGGCAAATAATTAACAGAACTATTCAATAACATGGGTGAGAACAAGGAAAGCAATATTAATGACTTCTTTCAAGCATTAAAACTCAAAATGAAGAGAAGAGTAAGGTTATCATAGAAGATTGTAGACAAATACAAAGATGAAATATGTTTTGTCATCAAGAAAGATGAAATCTGGATGGAAGCGGTCATCCCAAGGACAATTTGGGTAACCGAGATGGGATATGAAACAGATGATCACATAGTTGAAACATATGCTAAAGCACTTCTGGAAGCCCCCAGAGAACCTAAGGAAGAAGTATTTGGCAATGCTGAAAATATTGAAAGATAAATTCAATCAAAGAAAAGGGTGAAAAAGGTTGAGGCAGTTGTAAGGAAAGGGTCCAGACAAGCAAAAGCCATAAAAGAAGATGTACTGAAGAAAACTGGCATAACAAAGGATGAGTTAGCAACTCCACAACCTAAAACTCACCTATCACCAGTAGGTAATTCTTCAGGAAGTGACATGCCTGCAACTTTTAAAAGAGTTGTAATAAAAAGAGATCCCTCACTGGCAACCACACCTTCACCTAGGAGGAAAAGGCAAAAGAAACAAGCTATGAGATCTCCAGTTAGAAAGGCCACACCAAAGAAGAAATTGACACCCAAGAAGAAGAAAAGGATAAACAAAAACTTGGCCCCTCTTGATATACTGCTGAATGAAATCACAGAGGAAGGTAAATTGAAGAATATAGAGAAAATTTATGACACTCTAACAACTGGTGAAAAAGAGCATGTTTGAAAATAGTGTTATATTATATATGGATATGTACAAGAAATTTTTGATGGAAGTAGTCAATGAGATACCAGATGAATTACTCAAAAGACTAGAAGCAAGAAGACAAGCAGTGATAGAATTGGACAAGAAAATAAAAATTGAAAAGTTACTTGCTGTATATCTAGTAAACTCTCCACAAGAAATTGATGATTTGATTGCAAAGGCCAACCAGTCAGTATTCTCTACTGCACACCGACATATTGCACTAATGGTAGGAAGCATAAATGAGGTAACAAAAGAAACAGAAAATGGATGGGATATATTCCTGGTTGAGAAAGAAAAACAGGAAGAATATAGGAACCCCAAACCTATCAAAGTCTATCAGAAAGACAAATATAAGGGTAAAGGAAAGGTTGGTGGACCTCCTAGTATCAAAATAAAAGATAACTTATCCCCACCTTCTCTGATTACTCCACTGGTAACAACTACTGAAGATCAACCGGTAGCCGAGAGTATGGATGTAGAGGATAATAATCCTAATCCTAAAGTCCTATATACTGTAAATATTGATACTCAAAAGATCAACATAGTAGTAGACAAAGATACAACAGAAAAGACAAATATGGCTAGTGAGCCTCCAGTGACTGAGGAAACTGATAAACTAGCAAAAGATAAAGAGCTAAAGGTAGAGACTGAGAAATAGACTAAGGAAATGAAACATACAGAGAAACAAACATAGCTAAAGGCTCCAAAATAACAACAACCGGAATAGGTACATAAAGAAACAGTGCCACTGGCAACTAGTGAAGTAGGAAAACCATTGCTTAAAGAAATGCAGACACAAACTAACCTACCAAAGGTCAATACAAGCTTGGTTACTTCCATCGGCATTCAGATTGTTGACTCATCATCAAGCTTCAAATCAACCAATGTGATTGAGGTACTACTTGACTCTATCAAGAAAATAACTGACTGCAGCTCACAGGCTTACAAAGCAATTGATGATACCATACCAATTATGAAGGTAATACTTCTAACTATAATATAGATAACAAAGATTCTTTAGGACAATTGGATACATTGTGTAAATATATCTCAGAAAACATTGAGAAAATAAAGGAAGATTCAGTGAAGGATAAGGTAGAAATTGAAAAATAGAAATTCTTTGATGAGCAAATAAAGAAGTGTAATAGAGATTTTGACACACTTCTACTGGAATTATGTAACTTGTTGAAATAGTACAAAAAATTGTACAAAGATACCTATAAAACAAACTTTTTTACTGTAGATATTGAGAAGAAAATGAGCAAGGTATAGGATGAGATCAATAAACTTGCAGATAGTTTTGTCAACTCACCTGATACACTATTAGTTTTTGAGGAAAAGATAACAAATTTTGAGGAAGAACTACTCAAATTAGAAAGAGAGAAAGAAAGAATAATAAGTAAGGAAAAACATTTGAGATCTAAACTAAGTCCAAGATTGGACTATCTAGCATCTTTGTGGAAGGAAATTTCTGAGGCACTAATACAGGGCAGCAAAACACTGGTAGAGCATTTGCAACATCTCACCGGTATAGTGAAGAGAATAGAAACAACAATAAAGGATAGCAAGAAGTTTATGGATAGTATAAACTTGATTTTGGGAGATCTTTTCCAAATTATAACTACCCAGCTACAAGGTTGAAACCACAAACTCTACTGACATCTTGACAACCTTTGTCATTGATGCCAAAGGGGGAGTAGTGGGATGAGAAAATTCAAATCACAGACAGGAATCATATGCTCAGGAGGAGCACACACATTTTTGGTAACATTTTTGGGCTACACATTTTTGGATACTTTTTGAAATTTCTCATGAGTGTTTCCATCAATGCCAAAGGGGGAGATTGTTGGCATATGCACACTCCAATGAGACATTGTATGTGATTGAAGGTTTTGTCATTGATGGCAACCTTGCAATCCTATGGCACTGGTAAAGGCATTATATCGGCATCAGCAAATCACACTCTACACTGGCACTCAGGACACCGACACCGACACAAAAGAAAGGAAGTATACCGGCATAGAGGCCGACAGGATTTTATAATATTATATTTTGTTTATTATTGTAAAAATGTGTAAGTTGACTTGGCAAATTGTAAAATGACTCTTATATATAAAAGAGATCATTGTAGAAATTTGTGATGTGTGATGGAGAAGTATTAAGGAAAATATTAGGTAGACCTAATGTGTGAAATGTAGGTCAAGAGGTATATGTAAAGAACAGAGCAGGAACCGGTATTGAATCAGACATTGAAGATGCTATTGTAAAGTAGTACAAGATATTGGATTTGTATAATCCTTATTGTAAGTCAGTGAGACTTCCCATTGAGCAGTGAGCTCTAGACAGTTGGCCTTCCTGCATGTGTAGGCCCCTATTGTAAGTAATATTCTCTTATTGGCCAGTGAGTGAATATTGTGGGTCACAAATCCCACTGAGGTTTTTCCCACACCGGGTTTCCTCGTTAACATCTTGTGTTATGGTGTGTTTCTCATGTGGATTTTCTTGATTCTATTTATTGCATTATTTCTTGCATACCAATACTTTATTAAATTATGTTCTATATGTTTTAACTTAAGAAATTCTACATACCGGTCAGATATTGATTCACCCCCCCTTTTCAGTATCTGTGGGATCCCTAACAGAAACCCAACTGGGAAAAACCATGGTGGGGATGAATACCCACAAGTTTTTCTTGAACTCTTATGAAGTTCGCTTTGTTAGGAGCCTAGTTTGGTTAAAGACTTTACAACTGGTTCTGCTAGGAACCGATCCTGCTAGGGATCACTTGATTAAGGGATAGCTAAATACACGGTTAGAGGTTAAAACCCTATTAAAGGTTACCTTGTAAGAGGATTTGAAGAACTCAATGATTTTGAATCACCCTATTAAAGGATTTACCAAAAGCCTATTAAAGCTACCCGATTAAGGGATTTTCCATTTGCTGAAATGGTTAGATGTCAATAAGTAATACACTGATCTGATAACAACACTTAATGCCAAGGCAATTCACTACAGTTCCTTTACATCTACAATCATACTCTAAAGATCTTTGCTTACTCCTTAGGTCTAGCAAGAATCACCTCACATAAATTTCATTTGCCAACAACTTCAAATAAAAATCATCATCGACCTTATAGACAACAATTAGGTCGGTGGCCAATACCTAAAGCCCTAAGCATCTAGGTTAACAATACAATCGATCCAATCTTGGCTGTTTAAACATATTACATAGGGTAAAACAATTTTGAACAAATCTCAAGACATTCTCTATCGTCCGTTCTTCACCGCTTCTAGAAGTTGATAACCCATCACACACTCTCCACCATTTACTAAGATTTTGCACATTCCTGAGGTAGATAGAATCAATCTTCTTCATGCAAGATCCTCAAGGAGATTATTCATGCACACAAGGCTGACCTGGTAACATGATATAATCTTCATTTCAATGCTAACTCATCACATGATGTTGTTGGTCAAATCACACAAACTTGGAATGCATCAACCGGAAACCCTGAAGCTAAGACTACCAGCTGGTAGTCATATCAAATGAAACCCTGATACAAACTTTGTATATATCAGTTCACACTCCAACATACTGGTTCACATTTTGCATATACCGGTTCATATCATCATACCAATTCACTTGCCAGTTTGCTTACTTCAATATACTGGCTCATACTTCAGCATATTGACATCAATGACAACATACAATCCTAGCATCTCATCAAACTCTACACATATGCCAACAAATAAATGACCAAATTGATCAATCAAAACAATCAATAAATGACTAAAATATTTTAGTCATAAATTTGGTCGTGTGATTAATGAAGGGTAATAAACTACCTGTTGGCAATTTGGAGGAATTGATTATGTGTTGCATTGATCTTTGTCATTGATGTCAACACTAGTTGTTTTGTTGTTTACCGACTTCTGGTAAAGTGATTGGATTACAATGTTGATTTGAAGATTTATCTCCGGGCTTGGTCCAGTTGTTGGAATTGGTTTGGATTGTTTATTCATGTGTTCCTGATGTGTATCACATTCAGTTGGTTGAGGATTTGATGATCTGGATGCTATCATATGTTCTAGTAAGCCTTTTGGTTAAATGTAAGGGTTCTACCGACAACGCTTTGATGAAAATATTTTGGTGAAATCGATGAGTGATGTTGGTGTAGCTTCTAGAAGGTTATTAGGATGTTGATGGTTATCATGTTCATGTTCTAATTGATCGTGGTGTTTCATTTGGCTTATGGTGACCTATTTTGGGTCTGCTGTTATTCTATTAGGTTATGGACTGATTTATGTAATGTGTTGGTTGATGCTCCTGATGCTTCACCAGTTGGATTTATTGTTTGGTTTATGTTGTTTCAGTCTTAGGCCAGCTTGGTTTATCATTGGTTTGTAGGATTATGTAACAAATCTACTATATTATCTTTCAGGTGGCCAACCTAATTGTTTAGGTCTTGGGTTGGTATAAATATGATGTAAGATCTCTTTGTAGATCGTGGGATTAAGGATATGGGATTATTTGCGTGCAAATAAAGTTGTAATCATATGCAAAGGTTTTGGTCGATCATAGGTGATCAAATTGGGTTTGTAAAAGAGGTTTAAGACCTCTGGTATTGAGCTTAACCGAAACAATACTGAGGCATAGTAGATGCTATTCTTGCAGTTCATTCATATTTCCAGATTGTAGTCTAGATTTATTTTGTAGTCAGTGAGGCTCCTTTTGTAATGAGAAGTGTGGTCTAGGTTGTTGGCCTTCCTGCATGTGCATGCCCCTCTTATTATAATCACATACTTGCTGCAAAGTATTATCTAGCTGTGGGTAGGCTTCCCATCATGTTTCTTCCCTTTATCGGGTTTTCCATGTACAAATCATGGTGTTATGTGTTATGGTTGGTTGGAAATTGTTCTATGATTTATGTTTATGCTCAATTGTTATACCTGCTATTCCAATATTTGATTTATGCATTCTGATTAAAGGTTTTGTGTGCTTTAAGTTTTATAATATTTTGACAACTAATTCACCCCCCTCCTCCCCTCTCAACTGTCCACCGGTTATCCTAACAATTGGTATCAGAGCTTGATCCTCTCTACAAAAGCTTAACCACTTGATGAAGATCCTATGGCAACTAATAGTTCAACTGCATCTATTGTTTGGAGAGAAACCCCTAATCTTGAATCAACAAATTACAGGGTATGGAAGATTCAGATGGAAACTCAATTGAGATGTATTGGGAAAGAGATTTGGGAGGTCATGGAGAAAGGATATACTCCTCATAATCTAACATCTGGCAATCCTCCTCCGGCAACCTTGGATAAGGACATTAAGAATGATTGTAGAGCTAGAGAAGCACTCTTAAGTGCACTTTTTGATCAATAAATTTTTGGATTAACTGACCAATCATCTATAAAGGCTATATGGGATAAGTTGGAGGCTCTGAATGAAGGTGACCCTACTATTAAAATTGCTAGACTTGATAGTTATTGGGTAAGGTATGAGAATCTGAAGATGGAGGAAGATGAAAGGATTACTGCTTTCATGGACAAATGAATTTTTTATGGGAATTCAGTGTTGTGGTGGATCTTTGAGTGAAGATGAGATTGTTTTTAAAGTATTGAGATATTTTCCACTGGCTTATAAGATTAAGACTACTATAATTAATGAGCCGATAACAATGGCTAACACTTCTATTAACAGGGATACTTTGGTTGGAAAATTATCTACTTTTGAGCTTGAAGAATTTGGTCCTCAAGGAGATGCAAATCTTGAATCTTCTTTTCACACATTTGCATCATCAACTGACAAGAGTGATTGGAAAGCCTTATATGTGAAGGAAGTGGAGGAAATGAAGAAAGATTATGAGGAGTTTGAGAAACTTGAAGCCCTATTTTCTAGAAGAGTACCTAAAGGTCTGGCAGGAAGTAAGTATGAAGGAAAATCACCTTTTAAATGTTTTGCATGTAATAAGATAGGTCATTTTGCATCTATATGTCCTGAAAGGAATTCAAGATTTGAAGAGAAAGCTAGAATATCTCTTAGGGATAGCCATGATCATCAAAACAAGCATAAGTACAGGAGAAACAAAGACAAATCTTGTTACTATGTGGATGAGGAAGGTGTCACCGATTTTGATGATGAATCGACACAAGATTCAGCTAGTGGATTTGGTAGTGGAAAGGAATGGGTATTTTTTGCTATCAAGGAAGATGCTCTAACACCTATTGTTCAAAATGAGGAAAAGGTACTTGCTTCTAAAATTGAAGATAAGGATTAATGGGTGATAGACAGTGGATGTTCTTATCATATGACTAGAGATAAAAGGAATTTTCTATCATTGTAAGAATTTGATGGTGGACTGGTTTGATTTGGGGATGACAAAGCATGTATGATAAGAGGAAGAGGAACTATATCATTGGATGGTAAGCATAACATTGATAATGTTTATTATGTTGAAGGTTTAAGGCATAATATTTTAAGTGTAGGGCAGTTGGTGGATAAGGGATTTCAATTATAGTTCAAGGATGGAAAATGCAAAATCGTTAACAGAACTGGATTGGACATTGCAACCGATACACAAGCTAAAGGTAACATCTTTCATTTGAACTCAGGTAAGAAGACATGTTTGATTGCACAATTTGATGAGAGTTGGTTATGGCATACGAGGTTATGTCATGTGAATTTTGATTCCAATGTAAAGATCAATTCAACTAAGGTTGTTAGAGATATACCTAAGATTGTGAAGCCCTATAATCTGGTATGTAAGGAATGTCAAATGGGAAATCAAGTCATAACTTCTTTTAAGAGTATACAAGACAAATATAATGATGTTCTTGATCTTATTCATACTAATTTATGTGGTCCTACAAGAATAAAGAGTTTTCAAGGTTATAGATATTTCATACTAATCATTGATGGCTATTCTAGAATGATGTGAGTAACTTTTCTAAGCGAGAAATCTGAAGCTTTTGAAAAGTTTAAGATCTTTAAAGCTAAAGTTAAGATAGAGACAGGGTTCAAGATTAAATGCTTAAGGTCAGATAAGGGTGGTGAATTCACATCCGATGAATTTAACAATTGTGTGAGAAGCATGGGATAAGCAAACAATTGACTACTCCTCGGATACCTCAGTAGAATGGTGTTGTGGAAAGAAAGAAAAAAACTATCTTAGATGCGGGCAAAACTATGATGATGGAAGCTAATTTGCCCCATATCTATTGGATAGAAGTTGTGAGCATGGAGATATACACATTTAATAGATTTCATATCAAAGGAAACACCGGTAAGACACCTTATGAGTTATGGTTTGGTCATACACCTATAGTTAAATATTTCATAATCTTTGGTAGTAAATTCTATATTAAAAGAGATGATTCCATTGGAAAGTTTGATCCTAGATGTGATGAAGGGATATTTCTTGGTTATTCTAATGAAAGCAAAGCATATAGATGTTATAACAAAAGATTGCAGAGAATTGTGGAAAGTGCTAATGTCAAGGTGGATGAGTTGTACAAAGGTCAAATCAGAACTTATGAGAGAGAACCGAAAGTGGAGATTATCATAACTGAATCGATAGCACTTGTACTAGAACAAAATGTTGAGCCAGTTACCCTGACAGTATTAGAAAATTTAATAGTAACTGAAGATCAGAGTAGAGGAACAAAATGTCAGAAGACTCCTAGGTATGTAAGGTTAAATCATTCAGAAGATGAGATCATTGGAGACAAGAACAAAGGAGTAATGACAAGAAGGTTGGCAACTGATGAGGTATGTTTAATTTCTCAAGTTGAATCGACATAAGTTATTGAATCTTGTAAAGATGAATGTTGGATGAAATCTCTGGAAGAGGAATTAGATCAGATTGAGAAGAACAACAAATGGACTTTAGTTCCTCGACCTAAAAATAAGAATGTTATTGAAACTAAATGGGTTTTCAAGAATAAATTGAATGAGGATGGACAAGTTGTGAGGAATAAGGCTAGATTGGTATGTAAAGGATATTCTTAGAAGGAAGGAATTGATTATGATGAGACTTTTGCTCTGGTAGCTAGGATTGAAGCTATGATATTATTTCTTGCTTATGCTGCCCATAAGAAATACAAGGTTTATTAGATGGATGTTAAGTGTGCATTTTTTAATGGAGTTATTGAAGAGGAAGTTTACATGGAGAAACCTGATGGATTTTCACTTTCAGATGATAAAAACATGGTTTGCAGGTTAAGGAAAGCTTTATATTGATTGAAACAATCCCCTAGAGCTTGGTATGCTAGATTAGACAAATATCTTTTGAAGCTTGGTTTCACTAAAGTTAATGCTGATAGTAACTTATATTATAAGATTACTAATGATGACATATTGATTGTTGAAGTCTTTGTTGATGATAACATATTTGGAGGTGAGGATAAGTTATGTATGGAATTCTCTTAAAATATGAAGAATGAATTTGAGATGTCTATGATTGGGGAGATTAAATTTTTCTTAGGTTTGCAGATTACTCAAAATGATAAAGTTATTTTCATCTATAAAACTAAGTATTCTAAAGAGTTGTTGAATAAATTTGATATGGAAAATTCCAAACCGGTTGGTACCCCTATGGTTACAAGTGATAAATTGAGAAATAATGATGCATTGGCTCCGATAAATCCTACAAGGTATAAATATATGATTGGATGTTTTCTATATCTAGCTCAGACTAGACCAAATATAATGAATGCAATTTGTATTGTATATAGATATCAGAATGATCCTAGAGAGAATCATGAGACTACAATGAAAAAGATTTTTAGGTATTTGCAAGGAACAACTGAGTATGGTTTGTGGTATCCTAAAAATGATGATTTTACACTATGTTCATATACAGATGTTGACTGGGCTGGAGATGTTTATGACCAAAAGAGCACATCTGGTGGAGCTTTCTCTCTTGAAAAGAAACTTGTTTCATGGATTAGCAAGTCATGTACTTCTTTATCTACTATTGAAGCTGAGTATGTTATTGCTGCTACTAGTTGTACACAAGTTCTATGGATGATGAAAATGTTGAAGGATATAAGGGTGGATTGTAATGAACATGTAGTTATTCACTGTGATAACTTTGTTGCTATTGACATATCAAAGAATCTGACATTTCATTCTAAGACTAAGCACATTTCTATCAAGTATAATTTTCTGAAGGAGAAGGTGGAAGCAAATGAAGTTAGACTGGTTTATGTGAACACTAAAGAACAAATTGTAGATATCTTCACTAAACCTTTGCCTAAGGAATCATTTGAGTACTTTAGAGATAGATAGGGAGTTTCTACCCCTTTGGTAGAAAATTGAGTGATGTTGACTGACATCAACCTGACATGCATTATCAGAACTATCATTCATTCTGGATCGATGTATTGGTGCTACTACTCAGGGGGAGTAGTTAGCTATGTGGTTCAGAGGTTTTATGATTTTTCTTTGATGTTTATGTTAGATTTCTACCATTGATATCAAAGGGGGAGAGATATTTATGTGAAAATAGAGCTTGATAGGGATATCATTCACAGGGGGAGTTTGGCCTGTTGGTTTAGGATTTCATTGTCATATCATTTTGGGGAGATTGTTGGATGTCTTCCTTTGGGGGAGACTTGTTTTGCACTTCTTGGCACTTGGATATTTTTTACATCTAGTGTTACCATCACTGCCAAAGGGGGAGATTGTTAGCAATTTGGAAGAATTGATTGTGTTGCATTGATATTTGACATTGATGTCAACACTAGCTCTTTTGTTGTCTATCGGCTTCTGGTAGAATGGTTGGATTATCATGCTAATCTGAAGATTTATCTCCGAGCTTGGTCTAGCTATTGGAATTGGTTTGGATTGGTTATTCATGTGATCTTGATGTGTATCAAATTAAGTTGGTTCAATTCTGGATGCTATCATATGTTCTAGTAATCCTTTTGGTTACCTGTAAGGGTTCTACTGGCAATGCTTTGATGAAGATATTTTGGTTTATCTGATAAGTGGTGTTGGTTCTGCTTCTAGAATGTTATCAACATGCTAATGGTTATCATGTTCATGGTCCAGTTGATCATGATGTTTCATTTGGCTTATGGCGACCTATTTTGGGTGCAGTATTATTCTGTTAGGTTATGTATCAGTTTATGTAACGTGTTGGTTGATGCTCTCAGTGCATCACCAATTGGATTTATTATTAGTTTATGTTGTTTCAATATTAGGATGACTTGGTTTATCATTGGTTTGCAGGATTATGTAACAAATCTATTGTATTATCTTTTAGGTGGTCGATCTAATTGTTTAGGTCCCAGGTTGGTATAAATATGATGTAAGATCTCTTTGAAGATCGTGGGATTAAGGTTATGGGATTATCTGCATGTGAATAAAGTTGTAATCATATGCAAAGGTTTTGGTCGATCATAGGTGATCATATTAAATTTGTAAAAGAGGTTTAAGACCTTTGGTATTGATCTTAACTAGAACTGTACTCAGGCATAGGAGATTCTATTCTTGGAGTTCATCCATCTTTCTGGATTGTAGTGTGGATTTATTTTGTAGTTAGTGAGGCTCCTTTTGTGATGAGCAGTGTGCTCTAGGGTGTTGGCCTTCCTGCATGTTCAGGCCCCTCTTATTATAATCAAATACTTGCTACAAAAGTATTATATGACTTTGGCAAGGCTTCCCACTGTGGTTTTTCTCTTTACCGGGTTTCCCACATACAAATCATGGTGTTATGTGTTATGGATGGTTAGCAATTATTCTATGATTTATGTTTATGCTTAATATTTATATCTCCTATTCTGGTATTCAGTTTATGTATTCTGGTAAAAAATAATTTTAATAATCTATTAACAACTGATTCACCCCCCCTCTCAGTTGTCCACTAGTTATCCTAACACTACCAATGGTCATGTGATCAAATTTAGTTTTTTATCTGGAATTTTTGGTAGTTTTTTTAATCACATATTATGGTTTTTGTACTAGTGCAATGACCTTGACATCAGAGGTATGCAACCACATATGTATTCATGGGTATGAAACAAAGACATGGTATCAAGAAGATCATTATCAAAGATCACCAGTTTCAACCTTTGCATAAAGAGGAGCAGTGTAGGGAAATGACACAGTCTCAGTGATGAATACTTGTAGCATTGTAAATTGTACACCCTTAATTGGGTGGTATAATTCCATGCTTAGGTTAGCACCCACCTTAGTGTGTTTGCATTTTGCATTTCAAATTCCCTTTAACAATTTAATTAATTAATTTAATTAAATCTAAAGTCTTGTTTTATCCCTCTACATGTCATAAAATTGGGCCCTTTACCCTAAGTGTGTCTCTTTTTATTTTATTCTCCCAATTAATCATTTCATCAAATACCTTAATTGTGTCCTATTTCAACCTTCAAGGCCCAATTTATCATATCTAAATGTCTCAAATTCCCACATACTCCTAGAATTTTCTTTAAAATAACAATATATTACTTCCTAAAAAAATTGGTGAAAAGTTGGTCGAACTGTGTGTTCGAACCATCTGGGTACCCGTATGGTCTTGACTTTTTCTCTCTGAATTTCAAGAGCACGTTTTGGTGGTATTTTAGCTTTCAAATCCAAGAGATTGGTAAAAAATATTATTTCTAAGTCGGCCTATGACTCAAAACAAAGTTACAATCTCCTACATAAACCCTTCCTTTCCTCATTTAGATATCTAAGATCTAGTAATTGAAGGAGATTCTTATGAAGTGAAAGTGCAGGTTTTATGACATCTACAACAACAAATCAAGCATTCACTAAGTCTACATTAAGTATTTTCAACACCCTTTAGGAGCTTTGAAGACATTGAAGAATAATATGAGATCCCCGACTGATGATTGGCTTGTAGCTCTCCCTTAAGGTTTGGTATGGTTTCATGTTTTTTTCATGCCTTTGTATGAGATTAATTTTAATATTTACATTCATGCTTTAGATCTCTAGATCATTTGTGGTTTGAAGCATTTATATTTACATTTACAAGCATTTAGGGTTTGCTCTCCAAAGCGTAGGGTAGAACTCTAGATTTACTTTCTTGTTCATTTACGATCTTGCATACACACAAGATTCTGGCACACACATTTTAAATACATTATCGGCTATTTGTGGAGGTGGAAATCCCCAAAACACAGGGTTTGACAAAGGAAAAACCCTATATAGCCACCTAGACAACCTTTTTCCAAGTTGCAGGTGTAGGTACAAGAATTTGGCGGATGCACGAATTTCGAGACAAATGAAAGACATAGAGACTGTCTCAGGGCCAGAATCTGATCTTAGATCATAGAGATAGGGGCATGTCACCTTGGGATAGGACCAGGGCATGGCATCTTGTTCCTCAGGGTTTTGTAGTTTTCAGTGCCAGATCTGCATCTAGGACCCTCAAGACCTCAGATCCAAAAATCCACCTTTCTGTCTGCATACGGGCCAAGAGGCCCAACGCCCTTGTCCTGCTAATTCTACTTTAGTTTTTAGCATTAGGTGCATCTCTAAGTCTCTTTTCCAGTCCTTCTTTTTGTATCTCAGTTTCAGTTTCCTCAAAATCTGCATTTTTCAGTTTAACTATACTTTGTTTCTCATTTCCTAGTTTAGTTGATTGTTGCATTATAGTTCACATATCTACTCCTCATTTATAGGAAAGGAATAGAAACCCTAAGAGATATTCCTTAACTCTCTCTTCCCTACAAGGAGTAGTCAAAGCATGATATCTCCCTAGGCTCTTTCGTATTCCACTATGTGTACATGAGAGTGGGATTAGGTCTTAGTTGCTTGATTCCATTTTTGTGCCACATTTTTGTGAGCCTAACATGAATCCAATATTCTTTAAATCTTCATTTTATAGTTATATCTAGTTATTGCATATTTCTTTTCATTTAAAAGCATAAAATAAAAGTTTTCATTTATTGTATTGTGTCTTTTAAGTTTTGTGTGCATTCTTCATTTCAAAAATGTCGGATCTTTACTTGTAAGACTTTCATTCCTTTGATAATGCATTTGATTATGATGATTATGAGTTTAGTAAGGAAGAATTAGATGAGGCTCTTGATGATTTTCTATACCCTAAACCTTCTAAACCTACATTTTGCCAAAAGTTAATTAACCTTGTTACTAGGCCATTTCATAGTGATGAGAAAGATAAGTTGAATGGTTCTTCTCATGAATACATTCCTATCAACTCATCCTCTAAATCTAGTAACATGATGGTTTATAACAATCCCCTTTATGAGAACCTATCTCCTTTTGAATCTAAAGACAAACCATTTAATAGATATGATCATGCTATGTTGGATGATGCTCTTGATGATTTCATGTCTTTGCCAACCTTTTCAAACAAATACCACACATCTAAAAGATTGATTAGCATGATAAATGTGAATGAACGTAGAAAACCTCTTTTTGTGGTTCAAGGTGCTTTACCTTATCCAACATCACAATCTTTAAACCAACCTCTCTTTATGGTTCAAGGTGGTTATGGAAATGATCCTTTTATTACCCCTGACAAACCTGTTATCACTGGGCAAGGAGGATATCCCACTAAGAGTCCTTATGAATATGCTCAACAAATAACTAGAGAGAGTTATCACTCACTTTCTCATACCTATAGCACAAGTAAAAATAGGAAACCTAATCCTCCTTCGGTTATTCCAATTTCACTTCCTAATCCTCAATCTATTCCTCTTCAAGCACCTCAAATTTCACAAGCCCTTGGTAATGAGTATAATCTCATTGAACAACTCAAGGCCACTCCTGCCAAGATCTCCCTTTGGGATTTAACTCAAACTTCTTCAACATATCATGGAATGTTACAAGATTCCTTGAAAACCTTGAATATCCCACATTCTATGACATATAATAACATGGATTTTTTTATTGACTTCATGACCACACCTAAAGCTCAAATTTTGTTTACCCAAGATGAGTTACCTTCGCATGAGGTTCAATGTCAATATGACCCTCTCTTGATTATTGTTATTCTCAATGAAAATGCTATAAGACTAAATCTTGTGGATAACATCTCTAGCCTTAATGTTTGTAGTGCTAACCTATTGCATAAGATCAAAGTGGAAACTTCTCTCATCAAACCTGATTCCCTTACTATCCATGGCTTTGATAATGTGGCTAGTGTAGCTAGGAAATGTGGAAATCATCAAAGCAAATCAATATTAGTCTAGTTCAATCACGAAAACTCAAATGCAGTGATAACAATCCTAAAAACACTCAATAAAGACATGAAAACAAGACATCAATTCAAATGCAAACCATTGCAAACTTGAATGTCTCCTTCATGTGGCTCCATTGTCCTTCTTTCTCCTTCAAATATCTTTGTTTGTGGATCTCACCTACTAGTGCATAAGCATGATGTGAAAGCAAGTAGACAAGATAGTAGCGCAAGCATACTAGAAGCGTGATTGATTCGACCAGGGATCAGGGACCTTGATTGAAGAAACTCATCCAATTTATAGACAAATTGGAGAAAAGATCAGATTAGCATGAAATTGATATTAGAGGCAATTGATTTCAAAAATGGCAAAATTGAGTTGAAGAAAGAAGGTTATGACACCTTCTATGTCATGAATTATGACATATTGCCAATGCAAAGGTTAGAGGACTAGAATCTGAAATAGAAATAGACATTTAGGAATTTAGGAGAATTTAGAAAATTAAGTTAGAAATAATGACTTGGAAATTAGGAAATTGATGCAAATTAGGTAAAATAATTAATAATTTCTCATTCATTAATTAATTTACAAAAATAGGAGGAATTAATTAGCCAATTAAATAAACATTTAATTCTGACAAGAAGACTTAGGATAAATAAATAAATCATTTATCCTAAAGAGAAAATAAAGAGAAAATGACAAACAAGGTTAAATGAATAAATCATGAAACCCTAGAAGATAAATTAGAAATGCAAGGACGACAATTAGGTCTTGACAAAAGATAATTAATGTTGATTTGATTTGATCATGATTCTGACTAACAAAGGACCAATGCTGATGAATGATTTGATTGATAAATGCGCCATTTGACGAGGAACAATGACTAATTGATCCAAATTGACATGATTGAGAAGGATGATGATCGATGACAAATTGATCGCGAGACGACAAGATTGAAAATAACAACGATAGATGACAAATCGATCGCAAGTCGACAAGATTGAAAATGACAATGATCAATGACAAATCGACAAGATTGAAAATGACAATGATCAATGATAAATTGATCGCAAGTCAACAGGATTGAAAATGACAATGATCAATGACAAATCGATCGCAAAACGACAAGATTGATAAGAGGACAAAACCCTAATTAGGATTGATGATGTCCAAAATGATAACAAATGAGCATGCACATTGATGCGACAGGATAAGATTGACCAAAATCATGACTGAAGATTATTGTCGACAAGACCAAATTCGAAAGCGAGACAACTGAAGAATGCAGAAGAAGGACTCAATGTTCGCAAATGATAAAAACCAAGTGCGCAACATAGGAGAAATGTTAATGCGACACAAGAACCCTAAAATAAGGCAATGTGCAAATGTTAAAGTATGACTCCGCAAGCATTGACCATTTTTAGATGTCTACATTTTGCCCCTCTTTGAGACAATGTGATTTTAAGCGTTGTTTCAAAGAACAATAATGAAAATGCCCCAGACAATGACAATGACATATGCATGCCCTCTCGAGGGATTGGCCGGAAACATGCAGAAAAGAGGCCAATTGATCGATAAGAATGATAGAAGATGACAGGATCAAACAGATTGACAATCAGAGATTGGATACACAAAGGACAAGAAATTGAAGGTGCAAAAGACCGTGACCAACATAAGATGGAGAGGGTGCACATCCATCTATGCACTGACAAAGATCTATAAATGAGACAAAGAGAGTGAAAATTGCTCATTTGCACTAGCCAAAGAGGAGAATTTGTTGCTCTGGAAAAGGACACTTGCAGAAAGATGGTGAACACTCCAATGGTAGATCACCTCAAAGAACATGTATGCACGTACAAATGACCAGATGATGCAGGAGCAGCGGTATGTGTCTCAAAAACCCATATTGTCAATTTTATGAATTTTGATCGCTTGCGGGACATTGCGGGGCCCATAGGGAATGCAGAAACTGACTTCTGTGCTTGTGTGAGTGCATCCTGCACTTATGTAGGGTATTTTGCACTTGTGTAGGGTACACAGGCACAGTTCAATGCAACACAGGCATAGGACTTATCACACAGGCGCAGTTGTTCACTAGGAACTCAATTTTGGTCAAAAACAACATGCAAATGATCCGAAAAGGGGGGATAAGGGTAGAATAGGTCAAAATAGAGTAGAAACACCCTAATTTGGACATGAAACAAGGAAATGCAGTCCGTAGGAGCAAACCCTAAAACTGACAAAATGTGCCCCAATTGTGATGCAGAGTCGACAGTATCCATTGATCATGCGGGAGAACTATCCTAACTACTTCATGTTACGACATAGACTCAGGAGCACATACAAAGATACATTAGCAAGACTTGGAATATACTATATCACATTCATGCTTGAGATTAGGGAAAACATAGGACTACTTACCGCATTGGCAAAGTGATGGCATTCAGAGACCTCCTCATTCCATCTGGTGACTGGAGAGGCGACTATGACACTAGAGGATGTATGGCATATCCTCTGCATTCTGATTCATGGGGAGATGATAGAGTATGACCCAGAGACAGGGAGAGATGCTTTGTACAGATTATATGAGTGCGACGCAGATGATCTGGATATCGTAGAGAGGGAGATTGGTTGGGAGACCATGGCATCAGAGTATGATCGACGATATGTGGTGATTGTAGTGGTGATAGCATGCCTACTAGCAGGAGACAGACAAGGACATGGATTCCCTATTGGATGGGGAAGAGTGCTAAAGTAGATGGCGATAGAGGGGATGGTGTACACATGGGGACCATGTGTGCTGGCTATGCTATATTTTCAGTTCCATCAGATGGCATATCAAGGAGTTCAGACTTTGAGCTGTGGAGTCACATTGTTACAGGTATGGGCATTTGAGCACATAGCCATATGTCAACTAATTGCAAAGAGATAGGTATTACCACATCGACCATATGTGTACTGCTATGGGGGAGCACTGAGACAGGGTCCATTTGGATACATACTGTATTGGCGACATGAGCTAGACAGATTGAGAGAGTTCACATGGAGGCCATATCTTGATTGCCCTGGATGGTCAGATGATAGTGAGGAGCTACTATATTGCAGATAGGAGAGATACCTAATTGGGTGACCAGTGAATCACCAGAGAGTGATTGAGATGTACTTGCCAGAGAGAGTTAGACAGCAGTTTGGAGAGAGGCAGGATGTACCTAGAGGGACTGCACACTTTGCCCGATCTCACAGAGAGATGAGTTAGTGGGGGAGGATGATTCAGCCACACATAGCATATGCTGACTTCACATAGCTATAGTGGAGACAGTGGGATTGGAGAGAAGATGTGGTGGACACCGAGATGATAGAGGAGTATGAGTGATGGTTTCCATGACGATGGTCAGTGCCATTGACAAGTCCTGATATTCCAGTGCCGAGGAGATAGGAGGACTTCCCACTCACTAGAGAGGAGGAGGGAGATGAGGAGGATGAGGGTGATGATGAGGATGAAGGGGATGATGAGGATGGAGATGATGAGGGGGATGATGATTATGAGCCAGACTCAGCCGATCAGGAGTCATTGGAGGATATACCCAAAGAGTCGGAGACAACTAGCATAGAGGAGATGGAGATGTGCAGGGCTACCATAGTGAGTTAGCATGATCACATTGTGACATTAGAGAGACAGAATGCCATCTTGAGGATAGAGCATGATCAGTTCAGAGCTTAGATAGCCAGACTTACAGTGGTTTGAGATACAACAATAGCTCAGGTACAATGAGAAGAACAGAGAGTCACCGAGTATATTGGGTCAATTAGGGATGCCAGTGCATGTGAGATGGCACAGATGTTGGTAGAGACCAGAGAGGAGATATGCCATTGGAGGACACTATATGAGAGTGCAGTTCCACCAGAGAAGAGAATAGCATCATATCGAGCACGATCGAGGATAGAGAGCAGGGCATGCTCTCGGAGGTTAGTGAGCAGCATGGGGGTGAGTGGACCTATGAGACCACCATAGCCAAGACCTTGGACAGGAGGGACATCATCCTTGAGAAATGGCAGGGATGAGGAGGATAGAGGGAGCACCCAGTGACAGAGGCACGTGCTCCTTATGACAGACAGTTGACATTATGTAGTCAGCCTGCGGGCCATACTTAGGACAGACAGTCCAATTTTGTACTCTGATATTATTTTGATATATGATATGGCATGCATCGATATGATGGGATGCAATGTGTTATGACTTATAGTGATTTTCCATGTATGGATGTTTTATGCACTATTTATGTACCATTGTGGAACATGTATGGATATATATTTTTATGTGTTTTTGATGCATTTATAATATGAAATGGATAAAATGCTTAATATGATGCTTGATGTGATGTTTGATATAATGCAAATGTACTAACCAATGAATGTAGGATGCAGCACATGTGTTTGGGGAAATCAGAGCACTAGACCGAACTAACTATTTGAACTAATGGAAGAAATGTTAGTAAGAAGAAATGAGATAGAGGACAGTTAGAGACGAAGAAAAACTTGCTTTCAATAATGCACTTTGTAGGTGAGAACCTTTATTTAATGTAGCAAAACGGATGTGTAGCATCATGGCATTGAAGGCCAGAGCTGAAATGCAACCCTTTTTGCAAAAGACAAACACATCGTACACAAGGAATGAGTGAAGCATTCTAGGGTGCATACATCAAGGGTTGAGGTATGTGCGGCGTTCACAAAGAGAACATACTTATCACAGACAACCAATGATATAGTTGCCCCAGTTTGAGACAAACATTCCACAAACAACAAACACAACAAAAACGAAAGGGACCATGAACCATCTCGGTCACTCTAAATCACTCAGTGACATCATCGAGCAACATAGGAACATGATCGAAGCCAAAGATAAATCAGTAAAAAGATAAGACGCACAAATTCAACCAAGTCAAACAAACAGTCTAATCATCATTGTCAAAAGTGGAAAACAAGAATGATCATGTTGTCTGTTTCCAGGGAATGCGGTACCCCATCTAAGACAGGACACAATCTGGTTTCAAGTATACCGCACCCTGTATAAGACCCATGATAATAGTGACAAGGACAAATGATATTGATGTTGAGTGATTGACATGACAATTTTGATCAGTTTAAATGCCTAGTTTGATTGAAAAGTTCATTTGTTAATGCGTGATTTCATTAAAGCACAATGTTTGATTGATTGTCGTTGGATGTATGCTTAGCGATCTGTCTATGCACAAAGGGGATATTTATTGACAAAATACAAAATGCCAAAGGAATTCCTTTTGGAATTTGAATGTTTTGAAATTCTTTTTGTTCATTTTTTTTTAGGACATTATTTGATTTTTTTGGTTTTTTTTTAGAACATTATTTGATTTTTTTGGATATTTTCAGGACATTATTTGATTTGATTTTATTTTTTGATTGTTTCAGGACGTTATTTGATTTTTAGGGATTTTGCCTCCAGTGTCTAGCAAGGCAAGGAATATGATAGGTGAATAAATAGGCTTTCTGAAATGATGGTGGATAGAGGGAAGACAAAGGCCTTTTATTATGGAGACAATACGAATGCAATTTTCAAGGGCTATTGCGTGATGGGACAAGAGACTGGATATGACAATTAAAAGTAGTGATAGGGCATGAGGGACATGTCAAGAGGTTTTTGAAACCATGTTTAAATTGTGCGTCCTTATGTCAGATCAAGATCAAGGAATGAAATAGAGTGTATGGATAGTGATAAGATATGGATAGGATAAGCAAGACCAAGAATGGATAAGGGACATGGACTGAAGGTCGGGATTTGCTAAGGGATAGTGGCAAAAAGTTGCAATAAGACAGGGAATATGGATGAAAGGTTGAAATAAGCAAATGGATAAATGACCAAAAGCTATGATAGATTGAAAGCTGCAAACAAGATGCATGATGCTCATGAAGATCATTAGCCTTGTCAAGATCAAAGGTGGAAAGAGGAAATGGACATGAGGGACAATAGGATAATGGAGGAGTATGAAAGGGGTTCGATAGGATAATGAAGGGCAATAGGATATGAAGGAGGAAACTTGCCCCCAAGTGTGGTGTGCAAGAAGTTTATAGATTACACATGATGCCTGTTTGCCAGGTTTTCATCATGGTACTTGCCCAAGGTGCCTGTTAGCCAGGTTTTCACCAGTGGACAAATTATTTTTGCTTTACTTTTTTTTCTTGTCTTTTTTTTTTTTCACTTTTTTTTGATATTTTGTTTTCTTAATTTTTTTTTGTATTTTGACATTTTAGTCGAAAATGGACACATGATAGGGGATGAAAGAAGGACTCAAACATCTTTTTGTTTGGATAGTAGCCTTGAAAAAAATGGACCATGACCTTTAAAAGCATGCTCAAAGATGTTGGTAGGATAAGGACATGGAAAATAAGATGAAACTAAGGCAAGGATTTATGCAAAGGATTGGATCAAAGGGATGGAAGGATGGAAAATATGCATTGGATAATAGGTAGGGTATTGTAAGAATTGGGCTTTAGTGGATGGAAATGAAGGCAAGATCAACATTGGCACATACCTTGAGGGGTGATGGACAGATGGAGGAAAGACATATTTCGGATATTGATATTTTGACGAAGGAAAGGCTATGGATTTTGGGACATAAGGGTCCAAAACGGATGAAGAAGGTGATGGAGGAATAGCAATTTTGGATGCCAAGTTGGATGTTTCTTTAGGCTTTTGTGCTTCAAGGAGCCGCTTAGGGATCCACATGGTTTTTGATTTTTCATGCTTTTGTGGTTCCTTGGAGTGCATTGCTTGCACAAGGGATTTAGGAACCCATATAGATTTTGACTTTTGTTTTTTAGCAATGGGCCTTTGTGACCTTTTGGATATTTCTTTTTCTTTATAGATCATATTGTTCTTTGTTTTGACATGTTGATCCTTGAATACATGTGGATTTCTAGACTTATGACTTTTACACTTGACATCCAAATTGCTTGGAGGGGGAAAGGAATGCATGGATGGATATGAATGAAATGGAGTTATTTTGGATTGATGAAATTTACTCAAGGATGTGTGCCTTTGCTAACCTTGCATAAAGGCTGAAGGGATATAAGGACCTAAGATGGATGGAAGGGATGATGGGGAAGGGATATGTTTGGATTTTGAAGGGATGTTGGATTTAGTAGGGGTACCCACGTCTTGAGGAATTTCATTGAGGCCATGACCCTTAATATTTTCTTTGATATGGAGGGGTTCTTTCTTATGAAGGTCTACTCCTTTACCTTTATGAATATCTTGACTTGTAGGATACTCTTTTTTTTGGGAAGAAGACGCGAGTCCATTATGAGGTGGATATGATATGAGAGAAATAATGAGATCTTGAAGTGGATTGGATTGCACCAAAGTGGAAGAACCCATTATGAATGTCGAGGGTTCATGAACATCTTGCACTGACACGTTAGAATCATGAGGGGTATCAATATCATGAGGGGGACTAGGATTGTGTAGTGGACATGGTTCAATGACAAGCTCTTCAAGAGATGGAATGGGAGAAATAATGGGACCATCAAAAGAAATCCGATCTTGGAGTGTATATGGAGCATTAAGATAAGGAGATGGAGGAACAAAAGGATCTTGTGGAGGATTTAAAGGAATAATTTGATCTTGACAAGGAGGAAGATCATTAGAATCTTCTTTAAAGGTGCTTTGCTCTTGACTTTCAATGGGATCATCAAAAAGGATGGAAGGGATATCTTGATCTTTCTTAGGAAGTGGAATGTCAATAGGATTTCAAAGGATATTGTGTTCTTGGAATGGAAGGGGATCATTTGGGATTGGATGGACTGGGATATCTTGATCTTGCTCGGGGAATGGAGTGTCAATAGGACTTTGGATAGGCTAGACAAGAATAGGGGAGTCATTGTGAGTGTCTGGGAATATGGGATCTTGGTCAACAATTGGATGGGATGATAAGGTTTCAAGATCTTGATCTTGATCTGTTTTAAGACACGTTTCTTCATGCTCTAAATTATCCTCTTGACATGAGGTTGGACTTTGGATATGCATGGGGGATTCTGAAAAGGGATCAATGTTTTGGCATGAAGGAAATGCACTTTGAACATTTGTGATGGATTCTGGCAAGGAATCAATGCTTGAACATGAGGAAGAGGGACTTCGAATGGGGTCCTCTAAAATAGGTAATGGCAATAAAGTGCATGGTGGTATTAGGTCTTGTATTTCTGAAACATGATAAGGATGTGCATCATGAGTGGGATTATCTTGGCAATCAATTATGGATAGCTCTTGGGTAATTGCATCCTTGGGTGTATTGTTTGATGAGGACAATATGGAAGGTTCTTGGGAAACTTCTAAAGGTGTAGGGATAAATGCCACTAGAGAGTCAATTTGTTTGTGGGGGGATGAGGCATTGCTAGACATAAGTATATTATCTTGATCTTCCTCAAAGAAATCACTTGGTAATTTCCTTAAGATCATTGCAATAAAGCCACCTTTCTTTCGAGGTTTTGACATAGTTGTATCTAGAATTTCAACTTGTTTGGAAAGGAGTTGGTTCTGGTCTAATGTCATGTTTTGATTTTGAACTAGATGTTGATCAAATTGGTTTGACATGTTTAAAATTTGGCTTGGTGCATGCTGCAACCTTTGTATTTGAATGTTTGGTTGTGGTTGTTGACATTGATATGTTGATTGAACTTGTTGATATTCCACCATTGGTTGAACTATTTGTGGACATTGTATTGTTGGTTGGACATATTGTTTAAATTGGACCATTGGTTGTATTGGTTGTATATGTTGAACAATTGGTTGAACCATTGGTTGTATTGGTTGAAAACCTGATTGATAGTAAACACCTTCTTGTTCTTGTTGTGGAGGCACATAATGTTGAAATTGATGTTGTCTCTTTTCTTGAAATTGTTTCATCATCTCTATTTGGGAGAGGAGAGCTGGTATGTCTAATCGTTCAAGAAGAGATCTTACATCAATTGGCTCAATTTTTGGATTTTGACCTGGAAAGTTTCGAAACATTTTGGACATTTGTGATCTATTCTTCTCAATGTTTTTCACTCTTTGTTCCAAAATCTCATTTTCTTGAGCTAGCTTCTCCTCTAGTTTTTGTATTTGGAGACTTGTTTCATCATAAAAAGTTTGATCAATGTTGCTTTGTTGTTGGGTTGGATATAATTGTGTTTGCCTTGGATTAAAATTCGATTGCATTGTCGGTTGATACGTCAAACTTTGTTGCATCATTGGTGCTTGGAACCTTGTTTCAATAGACATGTCACTATGCAAATGCAATATTTTTGGAATTTTTAAAGGATAATATATGATATGCAAAATAGATGAAAATGCAATCTATGGCAAGAATGCAACCTATGTTTTTGGTTGTTTTTCAAGATTTTGACAAACTTTTTGGAATGCAAACCTAAAGACTCAACCTTGGGAAGTTGAAATGAAGCCAAGACCTTAAAGGACAAAGGACCGAATGACAATAGGACAAATTGACAATGTCTCACCTATATGCTTGGATACTAAGCTAGGTTTGACAAAAATGATATTAATGAAAGGACAAATTTTAGACAAGGTCAAGACTTCCTAACAACAACTTAGGGTATCATCCAAAGTTTTGATTTTTCAAGTTTGACAAACCAAATTTTTGAGACTAAATGCAATAAGGAAATGATTATGACAATGACCTAGGATATGACATGAAAATGATCTAAGGATATGATATGACAAGATGAAGCCAAGACAAGATAACAATACAATGATAAGGATATGCAAGGACCAATGACTTAGAATATGCAAAATGCAACCTATGCAAGACCTAATTTTAGCATGACAAGGATAATGCACGAATGTCACCTAAATGGAAATCTATCTTGGATATGACAATGAAATGCAAACTTAAGGAGATGATTTTGAACCTAAGTGCAAAATGAAGATGCTTGCAATTAAAAGGACTAAAATGAAGGGAGATGACAATATGCCCTAGGACCTAAGTTAGACTATGCAAAACCTAGCCTAAAGTGACATGAATGTTGAGAAAAAGTTTTTGAAAAATGTTTGACAACCATGTTTGAAGGTGTCTTGAACTTTGTTGAATGAAATACTCTTGGGTTTAACCTTGTTTTGAATCAATTTGTCTTGTTTTTGAAATGAGACAACTCAACTTTTTGACAAGCAAAGAAGACAAGATATTTTAACTTAGACTCAAGACAATCATGCTCATTCACGCATTTATTATGGTAGGTAAGGACAATAGGTACCTAAGAGGTAGACTCGTTATGAGATTCAAGGAGAATACATATATGCTTGACCCCACGGGCTCCCCTCCACGGCACTCACTTCTCAGGGCAGCCAAGCATCAGTCCCCATGGAAATCTCCCCATGGTGAACTTAGTATCTCTTCCAAGTATCCAAACTTGTCCTTCTCAAGCAACTAGAAGGATTTTTGGCCTCTAAATACAACGTGTTTAGTAAGGATTTATGTTAAGCGTTACTCCTTGGTGTCATGCAAGCATGATTGAGACATTAAGCCCACCAAGATACCAAACAAATGTAGTCACGCAAGCATGATTTAGACCATGAGGCCCTACTTAGATGTTGATATGAGAAAGAGTTAAAGGGTCATCACTTCCCAAGTAACTACAATTCCCACGTAACCCTTCCTTCAAAGCTTTCGCCCATCAGGTATTTATTTATAGTGAGTTAGAATGCCAAGGTATTCTAGCTATACTCACTTTGGGTCGTTCCCTTCTCACGATTGTCACTTGCTTGCAAAAGCAAATGGTTAGGAAGGCAGGCCCTCTAAAGGTAACACACAATCAAAACATGAGAATGGTATCGAAGATCTAGATTTTTGATCACCCTAAGAAGGATGAGAGCATACTCTCCTACTCCAATGTCAAACTCAACAATCAAAGCAAACATACATTCATTCCATCCTATTTAGAAATCATACTAGGTGCCTAAATATGAATTACAAACACAAAGTTTAGTTGTACTCCAAGGCAACCTACAAAACCACCAAGTTAGAAGTTTGATATGTTTGATCTTTGACTACCGAACCTGCATAAACTGTGTTAGTAGTTTCATTTGTTGTCTTTGTCATGTGTAATGCCAAGGTGCTGCATAGAGAATTAGTACCAAAGCAAAACCAAAAAGCAGAAACAGAATGCAAAGCAAATCAATTTGCAAGTAAAAACACTTCTTTTTACCTTTGTTTCTAGCCTTACATGGGCGCAGAATGCTTGACACAGGTGCAAAATGATGTAACACAAGCATAGAATGATGTAACACAGGTGCAGATCCCTTTGACATAGGCACAGAAGTCTTTGACACGGGCGCAGAATTGCCCAGAAAGGCCTGCATTACCCTGTTTCTTGGGTTTTTCACCTGGAAATCATCTCAAAAGCACTAAAAAGCATAGTTAAGGGGTTAGTTCATGTCGGGTTCACCAATTAATGTAGCTAGAAAATGTGGAAATCATCAAAGAAAATCAATATTAGTCTAGTTCAATCACGAAAACTCAAATGCAGTGATAACAATCCTAAAAACACTCAATAAAGACATGAAAACAAGACATCAATTCAAACGCAAACCATTGCAAACTTGAATGTCTCCTTCATGTGGCTCCATTGTCCTTCTTTCTCCTTCAAATATCTTTGTTTGTGGATCTCACCTACTAGTGCATAAGCATGATGTGAAAGCAAGTAGACAAGATAGTAGCGCAAGCATACTAGAAGCGTGATTGATTCGACCAGGGATCAGGGACCTTGATTGAAGAAACTCATCCAATTTATAGACAAATTGGAGAAAAGATCAGATTAGCATGAAATTGATATTAGAGGCAATTGATTTCAAAAATGGCAAAATTGAGTTGAAGAAAGAAGGTTATGACACCTTCTATGTCATGAATTATGACATATTGCCAATGCAAAGGTTAGAGGACTAGAATCTGAAATAGAAATAGACATTTAGGAATTTAGGAGAAATTAGAAAATTAAGTTAGAAATAATGACTTGGAAATTAGGAAATTGATGCAAATTAGGTAAATTAATTAATAATTTCTCATTCATTAATTAATTTACAAAAATAGGAGGAATTAATTAGCCAATTAAATAAGCATTTAATTGTGACAAGAAGACTTAGGATAAATAAATAAATCATTTATCCTAAAGAGAAAATGGAGAGAAAATGACAAACAAGGTTAAATGAATAAATCATGAAACCCTAGAAGATAAATTAGAAATGCAAGGACGACAATTAGGTCTTGACAAAATATAATTAATGTCGATTTGATTTGATCATGATTTTGACTAACAAAGGACCAATGTTGACGAATGATTTGATTGATAAATGCACCATTTGACGAGGAACAATGACTAATTGATCCAAATTGACATGATTGAGAAGGATGACGATCGATGACAAATTGATCACGAGACGACAAGATTGAAAATAACAACGATCGATGACCAATCGATCGCAAGTTGACAAGATTGAAAATGACAACGATCAATGACAAATCGATCACAAATCGACAAGATTGAAAATGACAATGATCAATGATAAATTGATCGCAAGTCGACAAGATTGAAAATGACAACGATCAATGACAAATTGATCATAAAATGACAAGATTGATAAGAAGACAAAACCCTAATTAGGATTGACGATGTCCAAAATGATAACAAATGAGCACGCACATTGATGCGACAAGATAAGATTGACCAAAATCATGACTGAAGATTGTTGTTGACAAGACCAAATTTGAAAGCGAGACAATTGAAGAATGCAGAAGAAGGACTCGATGCTCGCAAGTGATAAAAACCAAGTGCACGACATAGGAGAAATGTTAATGCGATGCAAGAACCCTAAAATAAGGCAATGCACAAATGTTAAAGTATGACTCCGCAAGCGTTGACCATTTTTAGACGTCTATAGCTAGGTCTTCATTAGGTATCATAACCCTGTGTGTTAAGGTAGGACCATTTACCTTATCTACACCTATTCATGTCATGCCCAATGACTTGACCTAAATTTTTTTGTTAGGTAGACCTTGGATTCATAACATGCAAGCCATCCCTTCTACTTTGCATAGGAAAGTCAAGTTAATTAGAACAATAAGATGTATACCTTGATCATTGATACCAATATCCAAGCTTGTTTACAAAAATCTTTAAAATCTTCCTCTACTAGTTCCTCACCAATCGCTTTTGAAGTCCCTTCTAGTATTCCTTCCCCTTCTAGCACGTCTTTCTCTTCTACTAATCTTATTCCTCCTAGTGATCCTGAAGTCCCTGAAAAGAACTCTTCTCAATCTGAATCTCCTCTTGAGGACGTATTTTCCCTTAAGAAGGTACTCTTGAATGATGATTGGGGGGCCTTGGATTTTAACCCTAGCTCTACATGAGAATACAAAATCCCTTCGAGAGAATCTAAGGTTGAAAAGAAGGAAAAGAAGGATGAACCTAAAAAAGAAACCCACTTTGTCTAAACCATTAAGTAACAACTTTTTGATTGCTTCTAATTCTAAACCTCCACCTATTTCTACTCCAACTGATTTTGACATTCAAACATATGAAAAACCTCCTTCCCTTATGAAATGGCTAACCTATATGGTCTTAGTTTCCATATCCTATCTAAGAGTGGATATAATGGAAATGGTTTTTGAGCTCAAGGACAAGAGATCAAAGTTCCTATAGGAAGTAACTATCATGAGACATATTTTGGACTTGGATATAATCCCCTCAAACCCACCAAAACCTTCAAGAGATCATCTATTAGTGTTAGCATCATTTATGTCTCTTCTAAATCTCTTTTACTAAAGCATTTTGAGTGCAATAATTCTAATTCTAGTGTCTTCACTTTGGATGTCATTTCTACTGATGATTCCTTAGCTAAGTTTCTAGGAGCTTATGATAATCTTCCTCATTACCACCATAACCATGGGTTTCCTTATCATTTGAATGTGGTAGCATACTTTAGAGAAAATGCTAAATTAGTTAAAGATAATGATGTGATGATTAAGGAGTTCCCTCAACTAAGGGATATTCCTCAACAAAGTAATCTCCTTATAAGTGACACCATCGACATAAAGATGGTTCCTTGCAATGAAGACAAAATTATAAAAATTGGGAAATGCCTAACTAATGAAGAACTAAGGGAATATTCTAATTTACTACATGAATTAATTGAAATATTTGCTTGGTTATACTCTCACATGCCTGACATTGATCCTAAGATTGTCACTCATAATATTGTTCTGATTCCTGATGCTAAACCCGTGAAGCAGAAGATTAGAAAAATGAATCCCAAAATAGCTTTGCTTGTAAAATCTGAAATTGATAAATTATTAGACACATGATTCATTCTCCCTATTGATTATTCTCCTTGGATTTCAAATATTTTTGTTGTGGCTAAACCTAATAATAAGATTAGGATGTGTACCAATTTTTGGGATCTCAATAAGGCTTCCTCAAAGGATGTTTTTTTGCTTCCTAACATTGACATGATAGTGGATTCTACCATTGGACATGCCTTGGTGTCCCTTATGGACGGCTTCTTAGGATATAATCAAATCTTCATTAATCCTCAAGGTCAATTTAAAACCGCTTTCACCACCCCTTGGGGCACGTTTTATTGGGTCATGATGCCTTTTGGATTGAAAAATATAGGTGCTACCTACTAATGTGCTATGAATCTTATCTTTCATGACTACATGCATAAAATCTTAGAAGACTATGTTGATGAAATATTAGCTAAATCAATACTTTGTCTAGATCATGTTAAGATCCTTTGTTGGGTCTTTGAAAGAATTCATAAATACAACATGTGCTTAAACCCCCGAAAGTGTGTTTTTGGTGTAGATAGTAGAAGACTATTAGGGTTCATATTCTCCCATCATGGTATTGAGGTGGATACGAAAAATATAGATGCTATAGTTAACATGCCACCTCCTAAAAATGTTTCCCAATTGAGGAGTTTGCAAGGAAAGATACAAGCTATTCATAGGTTCATGTTGTATCTTGTGGATCAGATTGTCCCTTTCAATCAATTTCTTAAGGAAAACATGACCTTTCAATGGAATGAGGATTGCCACCAAACCTTCTAAGATTTAAAGTCTTATTTGGCTAACCCTCCTATTTTGCAACCTATCGATCCCACTAAACCATTCCTTCTATATACATCTACTTCTTCTCATGCTCATGCAACCTTATTAGCATAGTGTAATAGTGATGGTAAAGAATGCTTAATTTATTACATAAGTTTCACTTTTCTCAATTATGAATTCCTGTATGTTGCAATAAAAAGGCAATGTCTTGCTCTTTTTTTTGCAACCCAGAAGTGGAGGCATTCCCTTTTGAATGATGAGGTTCATGTTATCATTAAATTTGATCCTTTGAAGCATATTTTCTCTAAGATAGATCTCTCAAGATGTCTCGCAAAGTGGGTTATGATGTTGACCGAATTTGACCTTAAATTTGTTTCTCAAAAGGAAATTAAAGGACAAGAATTGACTGATCATTTAGCCGATGCTCCTTCACCTCTCATGTTACCTACTCAAGAATCCTTTCTTGATGAGTTTTTTTTTCCTATTGAGACTGATGAAACTTGGGAGTTGTATTTTGATGGCTCTAGGTGTCATATAGGCTTTGGGGTATGTGTTGTTATATTTCCTCCTAATAAAAAACATGTTCCCTTATCTTATCGTCTTAACCTCCTCTACACAAATAAAATTGCCGAGTATGAAGTGCTTATAGATAGTCTTAGAGAGGATTTGGCCTTTAACATCAAACATATACATATCTATGGTGACTCTCAGTTAATAATTAGGCAAGTTATAGGAGTTTATCAGGCGAAATAGGACAAATTATCACAATATCAAGATTTGGCCTTATCCTTGTTGGAAAAATTTGATTCCTATACTATGGAGCATGTCCCTCAGAAGGATAATCAACATGACAATGCAATGGTGTGTTTCTTCCCTTGTATCCTTACAGGACCCCATGGTAGATCTTAAATTTGTTATTCATAACCTTTCTTCTCTGGCTATCACTGATAATCCTAGTGATGTTGCTTATTGCTATACCATAGAATATGATGAATGGTACTCGCATATCTCAAGATATTTGACTGATGGTACATTTCTAGATTCCATAAGTAAAAATGCTAGAGCTAGGATTCATAAGTTAGCCACAAGATACATTATCCTTTCTAATATCCTTTATAGGAGGGGTTATAATGGTTTGCTTCTCCGTTGTCTCAACAAAATGGAGATCCCGATTTCTCT
Source organism: Cryptomeria japonica (assembly GCF_030272615.1). Lineage (NCBI taxonomy): Eukaryota > Viridiplantae > Streptophyta > Pinopsida > Cupressales > Cupressaceae > Cryptomeria > Cryptomeria japonica. The sequence continues at coordinate 430,121,808 of NC_081412.1, read as the reverse complement.
TGAGGAGGTACATTTAGGTGCTAGCAAGGGGCATTTTGGGGGTAAAAATTTAATTCAAAGGTTGCTTCAAATGGGATATTATTGGGAAACCATGGAGAAAGATTCCTTTACATTTGTTAAGAAGTGTCATCAATGTCAACAACATAACAATTTGATTCATGCTCCTGCACAAGAGCTTAAGTCACAAGTGGCCTATTGGCCGTTTTCCATGTGGGGTCTAGATCTTATTGGAAAAATTTCTTCTCCTTCATCCCAAGGACATACTTTCATTATAACTGCTACATATTATTTTACAAAGTGGGTAGAAGCAGTTCCTCTTCGATCCACTACTAGTGAAGTAATTTGTCAATTCATCTTAGATAACATTATTGCTCAATTTGTAATTTCTTCCACTTTGGTTTCTGACAATGGGAATTCATTTAAGAACAAAGATGTGAAGAAATTTCTCAAGAAATACCATATTCAACATTGCTTTTTTACACCATATTATCCCAAGTTTGATGGAGAAAGTGAGTCCTCTAACAAGATCCTTGAACAAATTCTTCATAAGACTGTAAACAAACATGGTAAGGATTGACACACTCAGTTCAATTATGATCTTTAGGATTATCGGACAAGTGTGCACATAGCTATGGGTACTACCCCCTACAATCATGTTTATGGTGTTGATGCTATTATGCCTTTAAAATTAGAGATTTCCTCACTGGGAATTTCTCTTAAGGGTATAGTCAACGATGATTTCTATCGTGAACAACGCCTTCAACAAATTGAAATTCCTAATGAAAAGGGTTTAAACACTCATGAGCATATTCAAGCATATCATAAATCCTTGCAGCAAAGTTACAATGATAAGGTTATTCAACTTTCCTTCTCACTGGGTGACCTTGTGCTCTATTAGAATTAGCATAACGTGAATGCTTCACTTGAAGAAAGAAGAAAGTTTAGCCCAAATTTCCTTGGACCATATATCATCACTGAGGTCTATAGATCAAGTGCCTAAAAAATAGTGGATTTGGAAGGTATGCCTCTTAGGGAGCCCATAAACACTATGCATCTTCATATATACTATGCCTAATCTTCTCCTTTCTCTTCTTTTCCTTTCTTTTCTTCTTCAAAACTGTATGATATGATAGCATGCCTTCCTTAAATCATGTAGTATTGAATTATTAAAATTTGATCTATATTGCTTGATTCTTGATTATCTTGAATTCATGGTGTAAATTTTTAGGAATTTGCATTCTTATGTGCTAGTATATCATGCAATTTTCCTTCATGTGTTTGGCATTAGGACACATCATGTTGTGTTTAATTAAACTCTTAATTAGATCACATTAGTTATGTTATCCTTAAAACATATTTCTTTACATTATTAATGTTGTATTTAATTAAATACTTAGTTATTTGATTAGATCACACATTTGTAAATTTAATCATGAGGTATTGAGAAATAAATCACATGAGAATTAGACTAGACATACATGTACATTTTCAAATTTGTTACTTTTAATAAAAGCAATATATACATCCATTTTTTTGCAATTAAAAGAACACATTTAAGGCTAAGATCATCACACACACACACACACACACACACACACACACACATATATATCATCATAAGTTTTAAATACATCATCATATACAAGGTCGACCACTAGACAAAAAATGTGGTCTTGGTTATATCAACACTATCTATGGTTGGTGACTACCTGAGCCCTTGGTTCCTTGTCGTCGTGGTACCATGGGTGTATAATGGGATGAGGACTGTGAGTGAATCCTAGAAAATATCCTCAGATCTTGATCCATAACTATACCTCGATACATTGCTGACTCTACTTGGGACTCTGCTAGCTCGCGTTGTAGTCGCTTCCCCTCTTCTCGCCTAATCTCTAGCTCTATTTGAATTGAGTTGAATAGATCCTCATTTTTTCTGGCACTCCTTTGAGGTCTATGCATGATCTACAAAGACTGAGGTATGTGTGAAATAGTGATGATGTCAGATAGGGTCTTCTAGATAAGGGATTGCCACTCATGTACTCTGACTGTAGAAGAGGGAATAAAAATCAAATCACGTATACATCATAAAAAAAATTAAAAAAAATTAAAAAAATAAAATACATTTACCTAGATCTTTCACTTGCTAATGTGGATCATGTGTCGTGGCCATCTCTGATCTAGAGCCACTGCCCTCTCCATGCTCATAGTGTCTCTATACCCTAGTAGGCAATTTTTTAGGAGATGATCGATGTAGACTCAAGGTCAATCTTCTGAGATCGACTCCCTCTCCTGTAGCTGGCACTACTGGTGGATCCGGGGCTATGGTATCATCTCTGGAGTGATGGGTAACCTCCTCCTACTCCTCCTCATCTCTCTCCCCCTCTTCCTCCTCCTTCTCCTACTCTCCTTTCTCATACTCTTCCCCTTCCTCCGGGTCATCATCATCATCATCTCTACCTTGACCCTCCTCCCCACCAATATCTCTATCTCCTCCTCCCTCCTCATCCTTATCATATCTACCCTATTGTTCTTCCTCCTCCTCTCTCTCATTCTTGTCATCCAATGTGTCTTCATCAGTGGGGTCCTCAGATGTCTCATGATCCTCACTAGCTGATTGCCTCCATGGTCTAGGATTACCCCTCGGATAGTCTAAAGGAAAAATGACTTTGAGAAAATTCTTGTCCCACCATGTGATGTACCTATTGTGAGCTCCCATGTCATAATTAAAGGGGACCATGACATCTTGATCAGAATCATCTGAATCTATCATCTCAATCTCATCACTGTAAGGCCTATGAATTTTTCCTGACCTCACCATCACCCGAGAGTGGTGTATAAAAACTAACACATCCACGGGAACACCCTTCTTTAGCCCAATTTTTTTCTTGACTTGATCAAAATAGAATGGGACTACAATATGGTTGTAGCGCCCCTCTAGGTAGTAGTTCCTTTGCATAAACCAAAGCTTCCTATGCTGGCTTGGCCATGTGGTCATGTGTCAGTATGGCCTCCATGTGATAACATCTGATCTCAATCTATCAATCACAATCCTCTAATGCAAAAAGTCACCATTCTCCCATGGTTTGGTGAGTAGATATGCATATACTCTAGGGTCATCTGAGCCAATATCAACTGGTACTCTTGTTGGCCTAGTACATGTGATATGGACACACATATCCTAAGACAATCAAGGAATCTAACTCCGCAGACTCTGATATGTGTGTTTGGCAGTGTGCTCTCACAAATAGGGTAGTCTCTGCAAAAGTCAATCAATTAGTAATCACTATCATTCTCTCATTCACATCAGAAAGCCTAATCCTATGCTAACCCTTGGTCACCTTAGTCAGGGATTGGGATGCCATGAAAGGACTAGGGTGCTCTGGAAGAGCCAGGGTGCCCTAGAGGGACCATGGCGCCTAGTTGGGACCATGGAACCCTAGTGGGACCATGGCGTCCTTCTTAGGGCACATGTGCAATCAAACTTTCCCTCATACCAAAAAGTCAAAGTAAACTTAAAATAAAGTCAATAGAAAGTACAAAGGTAGTTCAATACACTCACCTCATCAAGTGGTTGATCAATAAGGACAAAATACTGTAGGATCTCCATCCGGGTAGGCTGCTCGGGTCAACTTCAAGGCATCGTGAGTGATATATGGGCTCCTCTACTGCAAATAAGGCAAAAAAGAGAAAATGACATATGAAAGTGTGATTTTCACTATTCATAAGGTACACGCTTCTCTCTTTCTTGAAACCCTAATTCCTTCTTTTCTACTTAATCTCTCATATCTTGAGCTAGAGAACTCTGATTTTTGAACCGTTGGTGGCGTTGGAATCGTGATTCAGTTCTCTTTCTTATCAAATGTTCCATGATACATTTCTATTTTCTATAAAGCTTCATTGTGAGAATTTTTCATCACCTCTTTTTGCAATTCACTATGGTAAATATGATATCTTGTTTCACCTCACTAATTAGCAAGCCGAAATAGGGGGAATATAGGTACCTGCAAACTTCATCACTTCCCTAGTTAGCATTAGGTGATTTTGTGATTTTATCTAACATGTGGTTTTGTAGGTTGTGGTTCCTAACAATGTACTATAGATACCATTGGGGGCTTCATCCAAAACCTTATGGATATATCCTTTTTCATGAAATGTTTTCTTTTCTATACTTTAGCTTTCACATGCACAGTGTCATATGACTGCTAAAGTGGGGGATAAATGTAGCATCGTAAATTGTACACTGTTGATTGGGTGGTACAATTTGACGCTTAGGTTAGCAACCTCCTTTATGTGTTTTCATTTTGAATTTCAAATTACCTTTAAGAATTTAATTAATTAATTTAATTAAATATAAATTATTCTTTTATCCCTCTACACATCATAAAATTGGGCCCTTTACCCTAAGTGTGCCCCTTTTTATTTTATTCTCCCAATTAATCATTTCATCAAATACCCTAATTATATCCTATTTCAACTTTCAAGGCCCCATTTTGCATATCTAAATGTCATAAATTCCCTCATACTCTTTGAATTTTCTTTAAAATGACAATATCTTGCTTCCCCAAAAATTTGGCAAAAAGTTGGTCAGACAGTGTGTTCGGATCATGTGGGTACTTGCATAGTCCTGACTTTTTCTCTCTGAATTTCAAAAGCATGTTTTGGTGGTATTTTAATATTCAAATCCAAGAGTTTGGAAAAAAATATTATTTGTAAGTCGACCTATGACTCAAAACAAAGTTAGGGTCTCCTACATAAACCCTTCCTTTCCTCATTTGAAGATCTAAGATCTAGTGATTGAAGGAGATTCTTATGAAGTGAAAGTGTAGGTTTTATGAAGTTTACAACAACAAATAAAGCATTCACCAAGTCTACACCAAGTATTTTCAAAACCCTTTAGGAGATTTGAATACATTGAAGAATATTAGGAGATCACCGACTTATGTTTGGTTTGTACATCTCCCTTAGGGTTTGGTATGGTTTCATGTTGTATTTATGTCTTTGTATGAGCTTCATTTTCAGATTTACATTTATGCTTTAGATATCTAGATCATTTTTTTTTTTGAATCATTTGTATTTACATTTACAAGCATTTAGGGTTTTCTCTCCAAAGCATAGCGTATAACTCTAGATTTACTTTCTTCTCCATTTAAGATCTTGCATACACACAAGATTCTTCCACACACATTTTCAATACATTATCAATTATTTGTGGAGGTGGAAATTGCCAAAACAAGGGGTTTGACTAAGGAAAAACCCTATATAACCACCTAGACACCCTTTTTCCAAGTTGCATGTGCAGGTACAAGAATCCAACAAACGCATGAATTTGGGACCGACTGAAGATATAGAGATTGTCTCAGGGCTAGAATCTTATCTCAAATCATAGAGATAGGGGTGTGGCACCTTGGTCCTCAAGGTTATGCAGTTTTCAATGCCAGATCCAAAAATCCAACTTTTTCTCTGCATAGGGACCAAGGCACCCAATGCCCTGGTCCTACCAATTCTGCTTTAATTTTTAGCATCAGGTGCACCTCTAAGTCTCTTTTCCAGTCCTTCTTTCTGTATCTAAGTTTCAGTTTCCTTAGAATCTGCATTTTCATTTTAAGTATACTTTGTTTCTCATTTCCTACTTAGTTGATTGTTGCATTATATTTCACATATCTACTCCTCATTTACAACAAAGGAATAGAAACCATAAGAGAAATTCCTTGACTCTCTCTTCCCTACAAGAAGTAATCAAAGTGAGATATCTCCCTAGACTCTTTTGCATTCCACTATGTGTACATGAGAGTTGGATTAGGTCTTAATTACTTGATTTCATTTTTGTGCTCCACAATACCTAAAACAATCTGATCATAGCACTTTGAAGGACTTGAGTCCAGTGAGATCATGCTATATAGGGAATAGAACAGTCCTTAATCTAATAAGGAAATTGTGAATGAAAGTTTATCAATGGTAGTGGATAGTCCAATATCATAATCCAATCTAAAAGATAGATCCTTTGATTTTTGCACACAAAAGAGTGTGTGAACAATTCTTATAGGGCTAATGATAGTACAAAATATCAAATCTTAGTTACAAGACTGAGAAAAGTGTACATCCAAGTATGCAGTTATGAGGAAAAGGTCACACACATGGTCCCAAGGTTTAAACAGTAAAATAAAATCTCAGATTTCATAGAGTGAAGTGGTCAAGAGGTATACATCATGAGCCATAAGACCAATAGACAATGCCAATCATAAATGTTAAGTGCATTGGTAAAGAAGTGAAAAGAAAGCTCAACTAGTTACAAAGGAGAATTCCTTCTACTTCAATATGACAAGAATAAAAACATATATAGATGGAAAGTGCACTCAATGCATAGCATACTGAGAAGAAAAAAAATACACAAAGAGTAGCGATATTACTCATGTTTTTTACCAGTCATGAGTTGATATGTATAAAGGAAAAACTCACCTGAGCAACCAGTTAATGGAATGCTCTATCTACAAGTCATTTTCCAGAAGCCTCATTAAAAGCCTTCAAGAAGTAAAAGCTCCCATGACTGTGCTTAGAAACAGCTCATAAGCAAAGAGAATGCCAAAAGAGTGTTCAAATGATTTAGGGTTTGTTACCCTAATATGTTCGAAGCACTTAGGCATTTTGTGCTTTTTCTTTTTGAAATTCATTCCTCCCTAATACCCCCTTAGGTATTGCATCATATTTTGAATGTAAAATAATATTCATAGAGTGGTTTATAAGAAATCGCCTAATAAATATTATCAATGTAATGAATATTCATTAAGTGGTGAATTATAAATCACTTAATGAATATTATTTATAGAACAAGTCATAACATGTGACAAGTGACCGAGTCAAAAGGGGGATAAGACTAAGATTTATGATTATGCAAGCATATAGGGATATTAAAGGGAGTTATTAAAAATGTGGAGAGCATATAGGGGCCTTTAATCACTTTGTTGGAGGATATGAGAGCATCTAGGAGGTTGTTTTGACATTTTAAAAGCCTTGGAGAGAATTTAAGCATTATTTTCTTGTGCCTTAATGTTTGACATGGTCAAGCTTGACTTTTTAACCCTTTTGGAGCTCATTTGGAGGAAATCTAGTTGCTATATTTTAGGATTTTTGGAGGCATCCGACCCAAGGAAGATTCTATTTCCTTTTTTGGCACAACTGTTTCAAGGTTGATTGATATAATTACTTTTGTAACTCATTTGTAAAATAGTCCTTATTATGCAGTTTTCTGGACTTAGTGATTTTCTCCGGTCCTTAGTTAGATTTTGAGCATTGATGTAGAGGTTGGCAGGGGAAGAACAATTAAGCCTTAACTCCAACCTTCTGTAGATGATCAAACCTTTTGTTCACTTTGACCCAGTGAACAATGTCACCTTACTTAGCATGCTAAGGCTAATGGCTGACTAGCCAAATTAGCAAAACGTGGAAATAATCAAACCCTTCGGTTTAGGGAGTGGACAGGGTTCCCCTAGCCTGGAAATGACTTTTTTGATCAACCAAGTTGACCCCTAATAACTCCTAGACCCACAACACCCAAGTGCTACTATACTATCATACTAGACCGACTTCAGCTTGTAGCCCTCCAAACACTATTTTCTGCAAAACAACCTCAGCTCTTTCAAAGGATGAAGAAAAAAAACTTCAAATTTGATTACCCTTCATGGTGTTCTTTCAGATTCCAAAAGGATAGGCTCCTACTCCTTTTGTACACCCTTGAAATCCTCTTGGCTAGATAGGCCTATTAGGGTAACTAGGTTTGGTTCTGAAGTAACAAACTGCAAATGAATTCACAAGGCTAAATAAACATTAGGTTTTGTATGCGCGAAAAGCGGTTCAATGAAACTCAAAATGTGGAAAAATTTCAAAGGACTTGTCCACACACCCATGGGACTCTTGGTGCAAGTTATGGAGTCATGAGGAATGATTCAACTTCCCAAGGTGGGTTCCATGGTTCTCTATCTCACAAGGTCCCTCAAGCCAATGCCTTTGCTCTCAGATTACTGAGCAAAGTGACTCAGGGATGATGAATGCAAGAACAAGGGATGCTTTATATTAATTTTAACATGAATGCATCCTATTTATGCATAATTCTATAAAATGAGTTAAACTAGATAATAAGATGACAAGATTAGTAACAATACTATCCTAACATGATATACTAGTTATATGATTTAAGCTAGTGATAATAGAAATGCTCTAAAATGATTATTAGATTAATTCCTATTACAAAGAGAGGCTAGATGTATGCTAAAATTGAGTATAAGTATGAATCTTAAAGCTTAGATGATCTTTGAAAGGGAGGAATGAGAGCTCTATTTATAGGGAAAATAGGGCAATGGATGGTAAGGATTGAAGAATCAAATCAAGGGTCAGGATTGAAAGTTATCAATCCATGTTTGCAATTTCCACCAATGAAATGGTGACAATTGTCAACATAAGATTGCTTGAGAGGAGAGGTAAGAAGCATTAAATTCTTGAGAAGACCTGATGGTTACCTTAGAAGGTAAAGGTTAAGGTTAGGGTTATCCAATGGATAAAACTTTTATCCAAGGGGTAAACTCTTATGCAAAGGTTAAAGGGATTGTTGGTGTAAATAATTATTCATCATGGATATTATTACACTTTACTTAAGTTTACTTAGGAAATGCATATCATAGTAGTTTGGGTATGAGACACTTAGGTGTTTGTGCCACATTGGGATAGTGTGTGTAGGAGAATTTCCACCTTTTATGGTGTTGATCTTGTTGTTACACTCCACATTCAGTGGGTGATCCACCTCATGTGGACTATTATATTGTTTCTCCTACCTACCCACACCTATTTCCTACCTACCCTTATTTCTTATTGAGCCACATGTCATGTTTGTGTGCTCACATATCCATATGCCTTGCCTATATAAGCAGGCTCATCTACATTGTATGTAATTTGAACTATTGATCATTTTCTATTGATGAGAATACAGTTTATTCTTGTCCTAAATTGTGTCTCTATTTTGTACATTTCATTGAGCTCTTGATCTTGGCAAAATCTCACATGGTATCAGAGCCATTAGAGCATCATTGATTCGTCTTGAAGAGACATTATTGTGATGTCAAGAGGCAGGTCTGAGGAGTAGCATCTTTTAGAGGCATCCTAGACCAGATCCAACCCCGTCATTGCATCCAGGTGGCCGTTTCCATGAATTTTGGTTATAAAGTTGGCCTATTTTGGTGAAAAAAATATTTTCGCCAATTTTGCTATTATTGTACAAATTTCAAAAAAAAAATTAGTTTTTTTTTCTGAAAAATTGAAAAAAGAATTCGTCAAAAAAACTTTCAGAAAAAAAAAATTTTCGAAATAAATTTTTCGTCAAAAAAAAATTTAAAAAAAAATCAAAAAAATTCTTTTTGGGGGTTCAAAGGCCCCCCGCCCTAACTCACAAGTCTTCAGAGCTCCACCACCGGCGGCTTCATCGCCCAGCTCCCCCGTTACACCACCCAGCTCCCCCATTGCAGCACCACCCGACGCCACCACCGCGACCAACTCCCCCAGCAGCTCCGCCCGTCGTGCCTCCCTACCGCATCGCGCCTCCCACAGCTGCAGCTCGCTCCACCGGCGGCCACTCCCGCAGCATCCCCGCATAGCTCCTCCCATTGAGTCTACCAGCTCCCACTCTGGCGGCCCTCCTTGCTGCACCGCCTCCCGCACGCCTCCAACACACCTCCCGCGCACCTCCCTGCTGCGCCGTCGGCAGTGTGCCTTCCGGCCCCCGACTCTTTGCCTTTCGGCCACCGCCGCGGGTCCTCTAGCAACTTTCCGGTCACCGCTACCTGCCTTTTGGTGGTTTTTCCAGTGACCCTAACTGCGCGCCACATTAGCAAACACTACCTAGTCAGTAGCCCAGTTGGCTGCCAAATCACCCTGCCACATCATATTTCTGTACTACCACATCATATTTTTCGGCCAAACAGATCGTGCCATGTCAGCACCCAGTCAGTCATGAAGTTTTGGCAACAGTCATATGGATGTCAAATTTAACCCTGTAGTCTGCTGACATCATCATTTTTCAAAAAATTTGTAGGCCCCTCTCATTGAGCTTTTTGATTTTGCAGTTCAACTTCAAATGGCCATATCTTGCTCATTTTTGCTCCTTTTTTGGTGCAATTTTTTTTTAAATGGGATAGAATTTTGTGTACTTTCACGTGGTGAAATTATTTTCTGACTTTGATGGACATATTTTTTAGAATTATCAGTTTTTGGTGACTATACCTGTCCAATCCCCATTTTTGCAAATTCTAGGTCTCCGTTCGGGCTCATACGAACTCTTTTCAGGTGCCGATTTTTTTGAAAGTGTATTATTTTTTGTCTACTATCAGAATATGCTATTAGTTTATAGTAATTGTGGGTAGAAATTGTACTTTCATCATATGGTCTTATTTGGCCAATTTGACATTTGTCTTACATAGATCTATCTTTCTGATCTTTTGCTTTATAGTTCTCAGCCTATTGGGGCAGTTGTAAAACAAAATCAGAAGTCCACCTTGTTACTACTTATCAAGTTACCATTACTTTTATGTTCAAAGTTATTCTATATACTCTAGTCCGTTACTACTACCAAAATATTCAGTCGGTATGAACAGTCCAATCAGTTATTGAAGAAAGTAGTCTTAGAACATAGTATACACCGAGCTACCTACCGAGTATCATTTCATGTCTACTGAGCAGCAAAGATGACACACCGAGTTGTTATACACCGAGTGAAACGTGTTACCAGATTCATTGAACCTGGCTATACATATGAAAACGTGTTACAAGATCGAGGAACATCTAACCATTATCACATTAGAAATTGCACTTAAAGATTGTGTATGATTTTGAGGTCATCTAACCAATGAAATATTTTGTATTGTTATTCATTCGATAAAACATGTTTGTAAGATCGAAGCAATGAAAGAATCACCATCATAAGAGATCTATTTATACAACATGGATTAAGATCAAAAAGATACATGTAGCATGACAGAAAGGAAGATATAGAGATATATGAAGGAAGACATGTAAAAGCACTAAGTGTTATGATTGTTACAAAGACACAGAGGTCACCGAGAAGGATTTCAGAGAATAGTCAAAGAACAGAGTATATAGAACGGTTTACCGAGTTACTATATGGGTTACCGAGGTATGCTATAAGCAAGGTAATCTATTCTGAGCACATAGAATCTGCTATAACATTCCAGATGTAAAGTTGCAGATATTTGTAATGATTTATTGTAATATTTTGAAGTTGTAAGAGAAACCTTTAACAGGGTAAAAGACTCTAATCAAGTCTATAAATTGTAAAGCCTCTAACTAGTTTAAGTGTTGTAAAATCCTTTAGCAAGGTAGATCTAACAGATCTTGTTACTCCTAATAGGGTAAGCTATCAAAAATAGCTAAACATGTAGCTCTAATCGAGCACTCTTTATTATTGCAGTAGTGAAGTTGTGGGTGCCATCCCCATCACAGTTTTTCTCTCTAACCAAGAGTTTCTGCGTAACCAAAATATATGTGTTATGGAATGAATCATGTATGATTGTTATCTATTTGTTTTAGCTTTATATTATGTTACTGCACTATTCAGTTTATGCATAATAGTAAAGTAATTATTGAAGAAAAGTTTTGAAGTACCGATTCACCCTTCCCCTCTCAGTGCATTAGCTTTCCATATTGGACCTAACTATTGGTATCAGAGCTTCAATCTTGGAAAAGGGTTTAACTACCTAAAGAGAAAGATCTTATCAATGGAAGGCTATAAACAATCTAGGAGGATTGTGTATCTGCAAGAAGAGCTGGATCATGCTAATCAAGTGATTGCAGACATGCAAACGCAAATGCAAAAATCTCTGAAAGTAAGAAGAAGATTATCTGATGATTTGCAGGACTCTCAAGAGTTAGTGGAACAAATTGAGACATCGTCTGAGAATAATATATCTGAAGAAACTGAAGAAATGATTGGAGTATTGAGAGAAAAGAACAAAGCACTGGCTGATCAACGAAAAGCAATGAAAAGAGAACATGAACATTTCAGCACACAGATGACTGAAAATCTTGATGCATTAAAGACAGCCGAGGATAAAGTAAGAGATCTACAAAGAGAGAAACAACAACTTGAAGTCTTAGTATCTGATAAGAATGATGAAATCACAAGGTTGACTGGAATTCAACAAACTCTGTCAGATCAACCAGGTTATGTACATCATGAAGCAATTTTGAAGGATGACGAGAATCAAGCATTGAAACTTGAAGTATCAAGGTTGACCGATGAACTTGAAACAAAGAAGAAATCCAAAGAAACACTGAAGAAGAGTTATGAAGTATCAAAGATGTTGGATGAGCAACTGAATACAAGAAGACCCAGCAAAGATGCAGGACTTGGTTACAAAGGAAAAGACTCTACCAAGAAGGGAATTCATACTACTGAGAGAGGAGAATCATCAAAGCAAGCTAGAAACAAGAACAACATCAAAAGAAAGAAGCCTATTTACAACTACTGTGGAAATCAAGGTCATACTGCAAACATGTGCCAAATCAGAAAAAGTAAGCAACCGAATGTCACTAAGTCCAATGGTTATTGTTACAATTGCAATAAATATGGTCACACATCTAAACAATGTAGGACAAAGTCTATAAACAATTTTTAGAAGGCAAAATTGAAAGGGTTTTGTAAAAGCTGCAATAGATATGGACATAGTACCGAGAAGTGTTGGTTTAAGCAAAAGAACTATATGTGGTATGCACACCAAGCAAGTGCTAGAGGTTACCGAATTCACACAAATCCTTACCGACAATATTCTGCAGTACCATGGGATTACAATACAAGGATATGGTGTGAATGTTGTGGAACATATGAACATATAAGTGCCAACTATTTTATAAGGTTTGGGATGTACAACCAAAGATCATGGAGAAATCTTGGTATGGCATGTTTTCATTGTCACAAAGTTGGACACTTAGCTGGAGATTGCAGAGATCAACCTAGAAAAGACACTGAAAAAATAAAAGACAAATTAAAGATGATTTGGAAAAAGAAGGAAATTGTGTCAAATGAAGAAAGCACCTTGCCTACCGAGTTAGGTGCTCCTATTCCAAATTAATTGGTAAAGGTATGAAGGGACTGCATGCTATCAAGGTTAAATCTTAATAGTTCCTATTTTATCTTGTACTTAATTCAAATCTGTTGTCATGCCCAAAATTTAGGGGCAAAGAACGGAATAATTTTATTTTATTTTTTAAATAACAACTAAATAACAATAAGTTCGCTAACACAAAACACACTAACCAGCTTTGGTCTTAACTATGTTTAGAATGAACTTTATCTACTAACTTAAATAAAAGAAAATAACTTAAGGTTAACTACAGATTAAAAGGGACTAGCTTATTGTCACTCAATCTATTTAATTTATAATTAAATATCAACTTCATAATATTTAGTTCATAAACATTCAAGCTATTTAAATTTAAAATAAATATTAACTTTATTAATATTTATATCATGAATACCTAAATCTATTTAAAATAAAAGTAAATATTAATTTCATTAATATTCAGTTCATGAACTTCTCAATCAATTTAAATTTAAAATAAATATTGACTTCACTAATATTTAAACATCTCATCTTAATTAAATTTTAAAATCAAATATTACTTCATTATTATTTGTTTTATAACATCTCAATCTTTCGAAAAATTAAAATCAAATAATTCAGCCCTATATATATATATAAATAATATTATATATATATATATAATAATAATATATATTACACCTAGAAGGGTTTACCCATGCAAACCCTAACCCTTATTTATTCTATAAAATAACCCCTTATTTTATTTTATTATTATTAAACATATTCACCCTAGCCCTAACCGGCTAGGGTTTTCTTTTTTTTTTCTATTATGCAGGGCCGAAAGAGCAAGGTCGGTGGCCATGGCGGAGGGCGGGGTTGCAGTCATTCATTGGCGCACGATGCATAGGGGGGAAGGAGGAGGCGGCGGCGTTTCTCGTGGGCGCCGCTCACTGTGGGTTACCACAGTGGCGGGAGCCCGCACCGTCCCCACTATGTTACACACAGTGGGTCGAGCTGACACCAAGGTCCTTTTTTTTTTATTATTATTTAAAACAAAATATAATTTGTTATATAATTTTGTTTTTAAAAAAATTATAATTATATATATTTATATATACATATATATATGTGTATATATATATATGTGTGTGTGTGTGTAGCTAGGAAATCAGAAATCATCAAAGCAAATAGATATTAATCATTAGCTCAATCACGAAAACTAAAATGCAGTGATAACAATCCTAAAAACATTCAATGAAAGCATGAAGACAAGACATTCTAAATGAAATCTAAGCAAACCAAATGCAGATGTCTCCTTCATGCGGCTCCATTGTCCTTCTTTCTTCTCCAAATAGCTTTGTTGTGGATCTCACCTACAAGTGCATGATCATGATATGAAAGCAAGTAGACAAGATGATTGCTCAAGAATACTCGAAGTGTGATTGATTTGACAAAGTGATTAGAAATTTGATAATCTAATTATTAGATCGATAATGTGATTAGGGATTAGATTGAAGAAATTCATCCAATTTATAGATAAATTGGAGAAATGATCAAATTAGCATGATTCAATTCAAATAGAAATTGCAAATCAAAAATGTCAATTATGACAAATTATGCACTTTCTATGCAAAATTTGATTGATTGATATTTCATGACAATTTATGACAAATTTCTATGTCATTCCCATGAAGTTAGGAGAAAAATAGGAGAGAAATGAAATTAGGAATTTAGAAAATTAGAAAATTAGAAAAGGAGGAAAAATAGGAATTAAGATAAATTAGGTGAATTAATTAACAATTTATCATTTATTAATTAATTCACAAAAAGAGGAATAATTAGCCAATTAAATGAACATTTAATTGTGATGAGAAGACTTAGGATAAATAAATAATTTATTAATCCTAGAGAGAGAAATGACAAACAAAGTTAAATGATTAAATCATGAAACCCTAAAAGATGAATTAACAATGCAAGAACGACAATTAGGTCTTGATGAAAGATAATGGATATCGATTTGATTCTAATTAACAAAGGACCAATGTGATAAATGATTTGATTGATAAATGCACCAATTGACGAGGAACAATGACTAATTGATCCAAATTGACATAATTGAGACAGACAACAATCGATGACAAATCGATCGCAAAATGACAAGATTTGACAAGAGGACAAGAATCGATGACAAAATAGATTGCAAAACCACAAGATTGAAAATGACAACGATCAATGACAAATTGATCACAAAATGACAAGATTGAAAATGACAATGATCAATGACAAATTGATCGCAAAATGACAAGATTGATAGAGGACAAAACCCTAATTAGGATTGACGATGTCCAAAATGATGACAAATGACTACGCACATTGATGCGACAGGATAAAATCGATCAAAATCATGACTGGATAGTGTTGTCGACAAGACCAAATTTGAGAGCGAGACAAATGAAGAATGCAAAAGAATGACTCGATGCTTGCAAATGATAAAGACCAAGTGCGTGACATAGGAGAAATGTTAATGCGACGCAAAAACCTTAAAATGAGGCAATGCGCAAATGTTAAAGTATGACTCCGCAAGCGTTGACCATTTTTAGGTGTCTACATTTTGCCTCTCTTTGAGACAATGCAATTTCAAGCATTGTTTCAAAGAACAATAATGAAAAATGCCCCAGACACTGACAATGACATATACATGCCCCCTCGAGGAATTGGCTGGAAACATGCAGAAAAGAGGCCAATTGATCGATAATAATGATAGAACATGATAGGAGCAAACAGACTGACAATCGAAGACTGGATGCACGAAAGACAAGCAATTTAAGATGCAAAAGACCACGACCAACATGAGATGGAGAGAGTGCATGTCCATCTATGCACTGACAAAGATTTATAAATGAGGCAAAGAGAGTGAAATTTGTTCATTTGCACTAGCCCAAGAAGAGGATTTGTTGCTCTGGAAAAGGACACTTGCAGACAGATGGCAAACATTCCAAGGGAAGATCACCTCAGAGAATGTGTATGCACATTCAGATGACCAAATGATGCGGGAGCAATGGTATGTATCTCAAAAACCCATGTTTTCAATTTCATGAATTTTGATCGCTTGCGGGACATTGTGGGGCCCACAGGGAGTGCAGAAACTGACTTCTGCACTTGTGTAGGGTGAATCCTGTGCTTGTGTGAGGTCTTCTGCACTTGTGTAGGGTACACAGGTGCAAGTTACATGACACAGGTGCAGGTTCCTTGACACAAGCGCAGTTGTGCATTGGGAACTCAATTTTGGTCCAAAATGACATGCAAATGATCCGGAAAGGGGGGATAAGGGTAGGATAGGTCAGATTAGATGAAAAACACCCTAATTTGTGGATGAAATGAGGAAATTTAACCCATAGGAGCAAACCCTAAAACTAACCAAATATGCCCCTATTGTGATGCAGAGGCGACAGTATCCATTGATCACGCGGGAGAACCGACCGAACTACTTCATGTTACGACATAGACTCAAGAGCACGGATAGAGATACATTAGCAAGACTTGGGATAGGAGGGACATCATCCTTGAGACATGGCAGGGATGAGGAGGATAGAGGGAGCACCCAGTGACAGAGGCACGTGCTCCTTATGACAGACAGTGGACATTATGTAGTGTGATTATATAGTCAGCCTGCGGGCCATACTTAGGACAGACAATTCAATTTTGTACTCCGATATTATTTGGATATATGATATGATATGCATCGATATGATGGGATGAAATGTGTTATGACTTATAATTATTTTCCATGTATGGATGGCGTATGCATTGTTTATTGTGGAACATGTATGGATACATTTTTTTTTATGTGTTTTTGATGCATTGAGAATATGAAATGGATAAAATGCTTGATGTGATGCTTGATGTAATGCAAATGTACTAACCAATGAATGCAGGATGCAGCATATGTGTGTGGGGAAATCAGAGCACTAGACCGAACTGACTATCCGAACTGACGGAAGAAATATTAGTAAGAAGAAATGAGACAAAGGACAATTAGAGACGAAGAAAAACTTGCTTTCAGTAATGCACTTTGTAGGTGAGAACCTTTATTTTAATTTAGCAAAATGGATGCGTAGCATCATGGCATTGAAGGCCAGAGTTGAAATGCAACCCTTTTTTGCAAAAGATAGACACATCACAGACAAGCAACAATCACAACAAAAAAAAAGAAAAGGACCATGAACCATCCCGGTCACTCTAAATCACTCAGTGACATCATCGAGCAACATAGGAACATGATCGAAGATAAATCAATAAAAAGATAAGATGCACAAATTCCAACAAATCAAACAAACACCTTGATCTTCGTTGTCAAAAGTTGAAAGTGCTAATAGGACGATCATGTTGTCTGGTTTCAGGGAATGCGGTACCCCGTCTAAGACAGGACACAGTCTGGTTTCGAGTATACCACACCCTGTGTAAGACCCATGATAGTGTGCCAAGGACGAATGATAGTTGAGGTTGATTGATATGACAATTTTGATCAGTTGGAATGTTTGGTTTGATTGAAAAAGTTCATCTGTTAATGCGTGATTTCATTTAAAGCATAGTGTTGGATTATGTGTCGGTGGATGTATGCTCAGTGATCTGTCTATGCACAAAGGGATCATTTATTGCAAAATGCGTTGTTTTTGCTTTTCGAGTTTTTTACAATTTTTTGTTTGTTTTTTCAGGACTTTATTTGACTTTTTAGGGATTTATTTCAGGACATTTTGAATTTTTAAGAGATGGTTTTCAGGACATTATTTGATTTTTAGAGATTTTTTTTCCAGGACATTTTTCAATTTTTATGATTTTTTCAAGACATTTTTCAATTTTTTTTTGGATTTTTTCAAGACATTATTTGATTTTTTTAAATTATTCAGGACATTTTTGAATTTTTAAAGATTTTTTCAGGACATTTTTCAATTTTTTAAATTTTTTCAGGATATTTTAAAGGCAAAAGTTCTAGTGATTGATCATGACAAGGGGAACGCATCCAATGCGCATCTGAAAGATATACATAGACCGGGACCAAAACATATGCACAAGAAATGGGGTATGCAAGACAATGATGTTGACCAATAACAGGCCTGGAATAGGACATTGGGTCAAGATGAAGATAGACATGATAAACCGGCCAAGACAAAGCATAGCTAGAGGTCATGACAGATGACGGAGCAATAATCTCATTACTCATGGCGCCTGATTGCCAGGTTTTCACCACGGTACTTGCCCAAAGCGCCTGTTTGCCAGGTTTTCACTAAAGGGCGAATCATTTTTCTTTACTCTTTTGCTCTTTGTTCACTTTTTTTTTTGCTTTTTTTTGTATTTTTTTTTTTTTCAATTTTTTTTTTGTATTTTGACTTTTTCAAGAGAAGATGGACACATGATAGGGGATGGAAGAAGGACTCAAACATCATTTTGTTTGGATAGTAGCCTTGAAAAAAATGGACCATGACCATTAAAAGTATGCTCAAAGACGTTGGTAGGATAAGGACATGGAAAAAGAGATGAAACTAAGGCAAGGATTTATGCAAGGGATGGGATCAAAGGGATCGAAGGATGGAAAATATGCATTGGATAATGGATAGGGTATTGGAAGAACTGTGCTTGAGTGGATAGAAATGTTGGAAAGATTGACATTGGCACACACATTGAGGGGTGATGGACTAATGGAGGAAAGATGTATTTTGGATATTGAGATTTTGATGGAGGAATAGCTATGGATTTTGGGACATAAGGGCCCAAAATGGATGAAGAAGGTGATGGAGGAACAAATTTGAGAGGTTTGGATGGAGGAATAGCAACTTTGGATGCCAAGTTGGATGTTTCTTTAGGCTTTTGTGCTTCAAGGAGCCGCTTAGGGATCCACATGGTTTTTGATTTTTCATGCTTTTGTGATTCCTTGGAGTGCATTGCTTGCACAAGGGATTTAGGAACCCATATATATTTTGACTTTGCTTTATTTTGCTCATTGGGCCTTTGTGGCCTTTTGGATATTTCTTTATAGATCATATTGTTCTTTGTTTTGACATGTCGATTATATTGGACATGTTGATCCTTGAATACATGTGGATTGCTAGACTTATGACTTTTATGCTTGATATCCAAATTGATTGGAGGGGGTAAGGAATGCACGGATGGATATGAATGAAATGGACTTCTTTTGGATTGATGAAATTTACTCAAGGATGTGTGCCTTTGCTGACCTTGCATAGAGGACAAAGGGATATAAGGACCTAAGATGGATGGAAAGTATGATGGGGAAGGTGTATGTTTTGATTTTGATGGAGGGATACCAACATCTTGAGAGTGAGTTGTGTAGACATGACCCTTAATATTGTCTTTAACATGAAGGGATTCTTGCTTATGGAGATCTACTCCTTTGCCTTTATGAATATCTTGACTTGTAGGATACTCTTTTCTTTGGGAAGAAGATGCGAGTCCATTATGAGGTGGATATGATATGAGAGAAATAATGAGATCTTGAAGTGGATCAGATTGCACCAAAGTGGAAGAACCCATTATGCATGTCGAGGGTTCATGAACATCTTACGCTGACATGTTAGAATCATGAAGGGGATTAGGATCATGAGAGGGACTAGGATTTTGTAGTGGACACGGTTCAATAATAGGCTCTTCAAGAGATGGAATGGGAGAAATAATGGGATCATCAAAAGCAATGCGATCTTGGAGTGTATATGGAGCATTAAGACAAGGAAATGGAGGAACAAGTGGATCTTGTGGAGGATTTAAAGCAATAATTTGATCTTGACAAGGAGGAAGATCATTGGAATCCTCTTTAAAGTTGCTTTGCTCTTGACTTTCAATGGGATCATCATAAAGGATGGAAAGAATATCTTGATCTTTCTTAGGAAGTGGAATGTCAATGGGATTTGAAAGGACATTGTGTTCATGAAATGGAAGGGGATCGTTTGGGATTGGATGAACTGGGATATCTTGATCTTGCTCGAGGAATGGAGTGTCAATAAGACTTTGGATAGGATGGACAAGAATAGGGGAATCATCATGAGTTTCTGGGAACATGGGGTCCTGGTCAGCAATTGGATGGGATGATAAGGTTTCAAGATCTTGATCTTGATCTGTTTTAACACGCGTTTCTTTATGCTCTAAATTATCCTCTTGACATGAGGTTGGACTTTGGATATGCATGGAAGATTCTGACAAGGAATCAATGTTTTGGCATGAAGGAAATGTACTTTGAACATTTGTGATGGATTCTGGCAAGGAATCACTACCTGAACATGAGGAAGAGGGACTTCGAATGGGGTCCTCTAAAACAAGTAATGGCAATAAAGTGCATGGTGACATTGGGTCTTGTATTTTTGAAACATGACAAGGATGTGCATCATGAATTGGATTATCGTGGCAATCAATTATGGATAGCCCTTGGGTAATTGCATCCTTGGGTGTATTGTTTGATGAGGACAATATGGAAGGTTCTTGTGAAACTTCTAAAGGTGTAGGGATAGATGCCACTGGAGAGTCAATTTGTTTATGAGGGGATAAGGCATTGCTAGACATAGGTGTATTATCTTGATCTTCTTCAAAGAACTCACTTGGTAATTTCCTTAAGAGCCTTGCAATAAAGCCACCTTTCTTTCGAGGTTTTGACATAGTTGTATCTGGAATTTGAACTTGTTTGGCAAGGAGTTGGTTCTCATCTAATGTCATGTTTTGATATTGGACTTGGTTCAATTGTTCTGACATGTTTGAAACTTGGGTTGGTGTGTGTTGCAACCTTTGTTTTTGAATGTTTGGTTGTTGTTGTTGATACTGAGTTGTCCATTGAGTTTGTTGTTGATACTTGATAGTTAGTTGGACATATTGTTGAGATTGGACCATTGGTTGTGATGGTTGAAAATCTGATTGAAAATGTTGAAATTGATGTTGTCTCTTTTCTTGAAATTGTTTCATCATCTCTATTTGGGAGAGGAGAGCTAGTATGTCTGATCATCCAAGAAGAGATCTTACATCAATTGGCTCAATCTTTGGATTTCAACCTGGAAATTTTTGAATCATTTTGGACATTTGTGATCTATTCTTCTCAATGTTTTTCACTCTTTGTTCCAATATCTCCTCTTCTTGAGCTAGTTTCTCCTCTAGTTTTTGTATTTGGACATTTACATCATCATGATAAGTTTGATCAAAGTTCTGAGACATGTAGAGATTGGATTGACATGATTGATTGCTCAATTGTGATGACATGGCTTCGTAAGAAGGTTGAGACCTCATTTCAACAAACATGTCATTATGCAAATGCAATATTTTTGGAATTTCTCAAGGATAATGTATGATATGCAACTAAACGCAAACTAAATAAATGAAGATACAAATCTATGGCAAGAATGCAATCTATGTTTTTGTTGTTTTCAAGATTTTGACAAACTTTTTGGAATGCAAATCTAAAAAGAGACCCTTAGGAAATTGAAATAATGTCTAGACCTCAAAGGACAAAAGGACCAAGTGACAATAGGACAAATTGATAATGTCTCCCCTATATGCTTGGATACTAAGCTAGGTTTGACCAAATGACATTGATGACAAAAAGAGAAAAGGTTTGATAAGGTCTAGACCTCCTAACAATAACTTAGGGTTTATCAAAGATTTGGATTACTCAAGTATGACAATACCTAGTTTTGACACTATATGCTAAGGGACAATTACTATGCAAATAACCCTAATATGATATGATAATGACATAAACTTAATGAAGAGACCTAGGGTATGCAATGTATGACAATGGTATTACTCTAATGCAAGAGGACACATGCAAAATGGATGACCCTTATTGATATGCAATGGAGTATGACCTAGGTGAAACCTAACCTTGGTAGTTGACAATGACTTTGCAAAATGCAAACCTAGGATGAACCTAAATCTAGGTGACATGAATGTTGAGACAAGACTTCGAAAAATGTTTGACAACCATGTTTGAAGGTGTTTGAACTTTGTTGAATGAAATGTTGTTGTGTTTAACTTGTTTTGAATCAATTTATCTTGTTTTTGAAATGAGACACAACTCAACTTTTGACAAGCAAAGAAGACAAGATATTTGAACTTAGACTCAAGACAATCATGCTCATTCACACATTTCTTATGGTAGGCAAGGACATTAGGTACTTGAGAGGTAGACTCATTATGGGATTCAAGGAGAATACATAGATGCTTGACCCCACAGGCTCCCCTCCATGGCACTCACTTCTCAGGGCAGCCAAGCATCAGTCCTAATGGAAATCTCCCCATGGCGAACTTAGTATCTCTTCCAAGTATCCAAACTTGTCCTTCTCAAGCAACTAGAAGGGTTTTTGGCTTCTAAATACAAGGTGTTTAGTCAGGATTTCTGTTAAGTGTTACTCCTTGATGTCACGCAAGCATGATTGAGACATTAAACCCATCAAGATACCAAACAAATGTAGTCACGCAAGCACGATTTAGACCATGAGGCCCTACTTAGATGTTGATATGAGAAAGAGTCCAAGGGTCATCACTTCCCAAGTAACTGCAATTCCCATGTAATCCTTCCTTCAAAGCTTTCACTCATCGGGTATTTTTTTATAGTGAGTTAGAATGCCAAGGTATTCTAGCTGTACTCACTTTGGGTCATTCCCTTCTCACGATTATCACTTGCTTGCAAAAGCAAATGGTCGGGAAGGCAGGCCCTCTAAAGGTGACACACAATAAAAAACATGAGCATGGTATTGAAGATCTAGATTTCTGATCACCCTAAAAAGGATGAGAGCATACTCTCCTACTCCAATGTCAAACTCAACAATCAAATCAAGCATAGATTCATTCCATCCTATTTAGAAATCACTAGGTGCCTAAACATTCATTGCAAACACAAAGTTTAGTTGTTGTCCAAGGCAACCTGCAAAACCCAAGTCAGAAGTTTGATATGTTTAGTCTTTGACTATCAAACCTACACAAAACATGTTATTAGTTTCATTTGTTTGTCTTTGCCATGCGTATGCCAAGGTTCTGCACAGAGAATTAGTACCAACAAAACCCAAAAAGTAGAAACAGAATGCAAAAGAAAACAACTTGCAAGTGAAAAACACTGTCTTTTACCTCTGTTTCTGGACTTTACACAGGCGCAGAAGTCATGACACAGGCGCATAAGTCATGACATAGGCATAGAATGTCTTTAACATAGGCACAGGTTGCTTGACACAGGTGCAGGTTGTCTCACACAGGTGCAGAAGTCCCCAGAAAACCCTGCACTACCCTGTTTTTGGGTTTTTTGACCTGCAAATCAACTCAAAAGCACTCAAAAACACAGTTAAGGGGTTAGATGGTTAGTGTTCACATCAGGTTCACCAATTAATGTAGCTAGGAAATCAAAAATCATCAAAGCAAATAGATATTAATCATTAGCTCAATCATGAAAACTAAAATGTAGTGATAATAATCCTAAAAACATTCAATGAAAGCATGAAGACAAGACATTCTAAATGAAATCTAAGCAAACCAAATGTAGATGTCTCCTTCAGGTGGCTCCATTTTCCTTCTTTCTTCTCCAAATAGCTTTGTTTTGGATCTCACCTACAAGTGCATGATCATGATATGAAAGCAAGTAGACAAGATGATTGCTCAAGAATACTCGAAGTGTGATTGATTTGACAAAGTGATTAGAAATTCGATAATCTAATTATTAGATCGATAATGTGATTAGGGATTAGATTGAAGAAATTCATCCAATTTATAGATAAATTAGAGAAATAATCAAATTAGCATGATTCAATTCAAATAGAAATTACAAATCAAAAATGTCAATTATGACAAATTATGCACTTTCTATGCAAAATTTGATTGATTGATATTTCATGACAATTTATGACAAATTTCTATGTCATTCCCATGAAGTTAGGAGAAAAATAGGAGAGAAATGAAATTAGGAATTTAGAAAATTAGAAAATTAGAAAAGGAGGAAAAATAGGAATTAAGATAAATTAGGTGAATTAATTAACAATTTATCATTTATTAATTAATTCACAAAAAGAGGAATAATTAGCCAATTAAATGAACATTTAATTGTGATGAGAAGACTTAGGATAAATAAATAATTTATTAATCCTAGAGAGAGAAATGACAAACAAAGTTAAATGATTAAATCATGAAACCCTAAAAGATGAATTAACAATGCAAGAACGACAATTAGGTCTTGATGAAAGATAATGGATATCGATTTGATTCTGAATAACAAAGGACCAATGTGATAAATGATTTGATTGATAAATGTGCCAATTGACAAGGAACAATGACTAATTGATCCAAATTGACATAATTGAGACAGACAACGATCGATGACAAATCGATCGCAAAATGACAAGATTTGACAAGAGGACAAGAATCGATGACAAAATAGATTGCGAAACCACAAGATTGAAAATGACAACGATCAATGACAAATTGATCACAAAATGACAAGATTGAAAATGACAACGATCAATGACAAATTGATCGCAAAATGACAAGATTGATAGAGGACAAAACCCTAATTAGGATTGACGATGTCCAAAATGATGACAAATGACTATGCACATTGATGCGATAGGATAAAATCGATCAAAATCATGACTGGATAGTGTTGTCGACAAGACCAAATTTGAGAGCGAGACAAATGAAGAATGCAAAAGAATGACTCGATGCTCGCAAATGATAAAGACCAAGTGCGTGACATAGGAGAAATGTTAATGCGATGCAAAAACCTTAAAATGAGGCAATGCGCAAATGTTAAAGTATGACTCCGCAAGCATTGACCATTTTTAGGTGTCTACAATATATATATATATATATATATATATATATATATATATAGACATACACACACACACACACACACACACACACACATATATATATTTCATTGTATATATATATATATATATATATTCATAGCATTTTTATATACATGTAGGCAATAATACCTTATTTTTATTTTGGTGACCAATATTCTGTTTTTAGATAGAAAAATATAAATGGATTAACACTTTCCTAATTCATTCACAGCAAGGGTTTTTTTTTTTAAAACCAAAATACTTTATTGCTAAAACGTAGATGTACTAATTTAACCTTAGATTTATCTCCTACTTAAAGTAACTGACTAAATTAAATTGATTTTATACAGCAAATCAAGTTAAAATTTTACATTTACTAGATGAAATATCTATTTAGATACTAACTTTCTGAAATAAATGAAACAATAATTTCCAGAACTCTATTGTACTATATTGCATTTACAGAAAATAGAACTATCTATTTTATTTTTAACCTACAATATGCATGCAAATCTAATTTATGCCTTTCCCATTTTATTTTATTTTTAAATGCATAAGAATGGAATAAATTTCTTGCTATTCAATTTATCATAAACACACCAGATATACCATTTTTTTTGACTTTGGAAAAACTAATTTAGGAATACTCATTTCTTTTCTGTAATAAATAAATTTACTGATTCTGCAATTACTACAACAACTAAATAGATAATAACCTTTCTTTTATTAAAATCTATCAACAACTAAATCTCATATTTTCTGCAATTAAAAGGAAGGCAAATTTGCAGATAAAAAGGAAATCACAGAATTAAATAAAAATGACTTTTATATTTCAGTGGCTATTGCATGCAATTCAAAGGCATTTCTTTTCAAATAGAAAAATGAATATATCTAGCTTTTTACATTCCATAAAGTATTCTGCAAAATTTAAAAGATAATTTCCTTATCTAAATAACAAATAATGAAATCCCACATCTTTATTTCTATTTTACAATTAGACTCTCATTTCAACGAATGACGATATATTTCTCCTTTTAAAACTAATATTTACAACTGCAAATAATTTTCTGCAACAATAACTCCTGCAACCTTTCACTTGTCCTATTCTTTTCTCCTGACAATCCTGCATATTAAATCACAACTATGACCATGGAGTGCTCACCTCCCAACCTAGGCTAACTGGTAGCCACCCCAGAGCTCAGAGAACCAAGCCCTAGATGGGAAACAAACATGCAACACAAAAGGACAGATTGCACACAAATACAAACACACACCCATCCCGGCTACACTGCACCACACTTTAGTGATGACCTTTTTAAGGGTGGTAGTGGACCAATACCCTGAGGAGAACTGCAAGTATGGAAAACATGTAGCCACCTCATGGCACAACAAATACATCAAGAATTGCAACCCCTTGTTCCTTATGCCCCCCAAAGAATTCTAGCCTTATTTCCCTCCTTATGACACCCATTGCACAAACAGGTCATGCGGCAAGGGTCACACAAAAATCCCTTGTGATTGCTCTCATAACGAGAGTCTCTCACTCGAGGGTTGTCACTGCTACCACCCACAAGATCCTCCTCTCTCCCAAGAGTAAGAGGTCTTGAAGACTCCCAAAAACACATACAAACATAATACAAAAGACCAAATGAAATCCCCAAAAGGACATACAAGGAAACAGATTTCTTACACCAACATATTTTCAAACACATGCAACAAGGAGTCATTTTAAGAAGAATGTAACCAACCTTAATCTACCCAAAGGTAGGTTAGTATTGTTGAGGATGAGCTGGCCAATTCCACGGATCTTCTCCTTCTACCCTTAGCCAAATTTTACTATTCCAAATCTATTCTATTCTTTTCAAAATTTCTCTTGTCTCAAAAAATGGAGAGTGGGTGATTACCCTCAAATTTTCAAATTCTTTCTTAAGAATCTCATTGTGAGAGTTCTCACAAGTTTCTAAAAACTAAAGAGGTAGGTAAGATAGAATGGGAAAGGGAACTCTCATTTCAAAAAGGAAAGTTTAGAACTAGGTTCAATCTTCTAATTTCAATTTTCGCACAACTCAGAAAAGTCAATTTTTAGGGTGTCTAAAAGGTCACTTAAGAGTAGAAACGTGCCTTAAATTACCCCTAACCCTAAGGTATACCTTATGGGCTTTAGGAAACCCTATTAAACTACCCCTAGGTGCTCATTTAACCCATTTTAAACCCCTCTGAAGTTTATTTTCGGGTCAAACCTATGTTGACCACCCCAAAGATTCTTTACCCAAGGTATTTATGACATCACGTTACATTATTTGAAAAAGCTATAGTTGAACACTTTCCCACCAAGAGACAAAAATTAAAATTCAAACTTAAATCCACACATGTGTCAAGTGACACAAAGAAAACACTTTTACAATTTAATACATGAAATTGTCTCTTGTGGATTTTACACAAATCAACTAAATAACACTTAACACACATGCAGCATATACTGTTACGAATAAAATACAACACAAATGGGGTGTTGTCTCTCCAAATAGACAAACCCTGGCTTACGAATATACATAGGTCTAGGTTTGGTTCTCCATAATATTTTCATGGTCACATGGATAACTTCCTGCGCATCTCAATTTACACATTAGTACTTTCAAATATCCACATATAATATAATTCAAGGGAATAATAATACACATCATCACTTGCATACAATTTACATCTGAACAAATTAAATACATCTTTTATCCAAGCAATTTCACATAAGCAATTCATCCTAGTTCTCATAAACTTAAACATACATCATAATTCTATTATCATAGTAAA
Source organism: Cryptomeria japonica (assembly GCF_030272615.1). Classification (NCBI taxonomy): domain Eukaryota; kingdom Viridiplantae; phylum Streptophyta; class Pinopsida; order Cupressales; family Cupressaceae; genus Cryptomeria; species Cryptomeria japonica. The sequence continues at coordinate 430,094,078 of NC_081412.1, read as the reverse complement.
GTCCTGCAAATTCAATAATGACATTATCACCGCAATTTCATCTTATTCAAAAATCATGTAGTGTTCTATCTCATAAAGCATATAAATAAATCATCAATATATAGCAATGTTATGCAAATCCTGAAATCATATAAGTTCTAAATTCCAAAATGCATCAAAATAAAGTATCCATAATAGTCTCAATATAAAAACCACCGAAATGTCAGACTGAGTCGAGGTGAAGCCTCACACCCTCCCCCTCTAGGCATGAACTTCCTCCTAGAGTTCATCAAAGAGGTGGGGATACTCTGATCTCATACATGCTGCATCCTCCCATGAAGCCATAACCTCATCATAACAATCCCACTGTACCCTAACCTGGTCCAGCTCTCGACCTCGAAGGGCCAGCGTCTGGCGTGCCAAAATGCGAATGGGCTCCAAAGCTAGCTGCCCATCCGACTCCACCTGCAAGGCATCCCAATCTAAAATATGAGACTCATCATAGATATATTTCCTCAAAACTGATACATGAAACACATCGTGGATTTGTGACAGGCTAGGTGGCAATGCTAAACGATAGGCAACTGGGCCTATCCTCTCAAGAATCTGAAAAGGTCCTACAAAGCGAGGTGCGAGCTTAGAACCCTTTCTGTAATGGATTGGACTCTTATGGGGTTGCACTCTCAAGAAGACTCTGTCCCCAACCAAGTAGCTACTATCTATCCTCTTTGCATTAGCATATTTCTTCTATCTATCATGAGCCTCTCTGAGACGCTGCCTAATCAAATCCACCTACTGTTCCATATCTGGAACTATCTCAGGACCAATAGCAACTCTATCCTCTATGCGATCCCAACTCAAAGGTGTCCTGCAAGGCCTGCCGTATAATGCCTGATAGGGTGGCATCCCCAAAGAAGTGTGATGCCCATTGTTATAGGCAAACTCCACTAAGGGAAGATACTCCTCCCACCGGGTCTGATGATCCATGACATACATGTGAAGCATATCCTCTAACACCTGATTGACCCTCTCTATCTGACCATCTATTTTCGGGTGATAGGCTGTACTGAAATTGAGCTTCATGCCCATAGCTGCCTGTAATGACTTCCAAAAGGAAGAAGTGAAAAGAGAATCCCTGTCAGAAATAATCTTGCGGGGCACGCCATGAAGTCTAACAATGTCTCGCAAGAACACCTGTGCTACTGTTGGAGCTGTGAATGTAGTACGGACTGGTGAAAAGTGAGCTACTTTGGTCAACTTGTCGACTGTCACCAAGATAGCATCATGGCAACAAGAAGACATAGGAAGACCAATGATGAAATCCATGGATATAGTATCCCACTTCCACTCTGGTATAGCATGAGACTGGAGCAACCCACCTGGATGGCAGTGCTCTACCTTTACTCTCTAACACTTGAGGCATCGAGCTACTATCTCAGCAATGAGCTGCTACATTCCTGGCCAATGATATAACTGCCTCAAATCAGCATGCAACTTTTTAACTCTAGGATGCACTGCGTAAGGAGCTCTATGAGCCTCTATGACAATGAACTCTTGCAACCCTCCGGAGGAAGGTACATAAATGCACCCTCTGTGGCATAACAGTCCATCGGACTCCAAAGAGTAATCCACATATTTCCCCTCTAGAGTAACCTGAGATCGTATTACCTGACCAACCTTTGCATACCATCCATGCTCTGGCAAGTGCTGTAGTATAGGGTCTCTCAAATCTGTGCCCATAGATATGGTGTAAACCTCATGAAGTCTCCTACTCAAAGCATCTACAACTACATTTTCCTTTCCTTTGATGTAGTGAACGTCAAAATCATATTTGCACAAGAACTCCATCCATCTCCTCTGACGTGCATTAAGGTTCTGCTGAGTGAAGATGTACTGAAGACTCTGATGATCTGAATGTAGCTCAAAGTGATGACCTAAAAGGAAGTGTCTCCACCTCACAAGTGCATGCACTACTGCTGCGAGCTCAAGGTCATGAGTGGGATAATTAAGTTCACGAGTATTAAGTTTCCTAGACTCAAAAGCTATGGCCCTACCATCCTGCATAAGAACTGCTCCTAAACCCTCTAGTGAAGCATCAGTACAAACCATGAAGTTAGCTGTGGGATCTAGTACAACAAGGATAGGAGTGCTAGTAAGTTCTTTCTTGAGTTCCTAAAAGGCCTTCTCGCACTTCTCTGTCCACTCAAATTTCTTCCCTTTACGTTGAAGAGAAGTAATAGGATGTGCGACTCTGGAGAATCCCTCGACAAAATGTCGGTAATACCCGGCTAAGCCCATGAAACTCCTGACCTCTGTCACACTAGTTGGCACTGGCCAATCCATAATAGCCCTAATCTTTGATGGGTCAAATGAGATCCCATCACTGGAAATAACATGCCCAAGGTACTTGACCTCTAATCAAAATAAAGCACACTTCAAAAAACTGCCAAACAACTGGTTATCCCACAAACACTGCAATACCTATTTCAAGTGCTCCTCATGCTCCTTCTCATTTCAAGAATATATCAGTATATCATCAAGGAACACAATAACAAAATAGTTTAGAAATGTATGGAATACCCCATTCATGAGGCTCATAAAAACTGCTGGGGCATTCGTAAGTCCGAATGGAACTACGGTGAACTCATAGTGACCATATCTAGTGCGAAATGTGGTCTTGTGGATATCACTCTCCACTATTCTCAGCTGATGGTATCCTGACTTCAGATCTATTTTGGAAAAGACTTTGGCACCCTGAAGCTGGTCGAATAAATCATCAATTCTGGGCAAAGGATATCAGTTCTTAATGGTTACTTTATTTAGTTGCCGATAATCCATACATAATCAGAGAGATCCATCCTTCTTCTTAACAAAGATGACTGGTACACCCCAAGGGGATACGCTAGGATGAATATGACCCTTCTCAAGGAGTTCCTCAAGCTGTATTTTGAGTTCATTAAGCTTGTTTATGGTCATCCTATAAGGTGCTCTGGAAACTGGCTCGGCTCCTGGTACTAGGTCTATATGAAAATCAATCTCTCTATGGGGCGGCATTCCTGGTAACTCTGAAGGAAATACATCTGAATATCCCTTAAGGATAGGATGGTCATCAAGTGATGTTTCTTTTTCTTCCTCTTCTCCTCTATCACTAATAGTGATAGCAAAAAGCTGACATCCCTTTCGCATGCTCCGCTTCAGTTGCATTACAGAGATCATACAAAGAGACACAGGCCTCTAAATCCCAGTGATAACTATGGGTGAACCATGATCATCTTCACACTCAATCTTTTTTAGGCAGCAATCCATCCTGGCTCTTGGGCATAAAGCCAATCCATGCCAAGTATGATTCTGTAAGATCCAAGTGGCGTCACTCTAAGGTCTACTAAAGTGGTGGTCTTGCCTATTTGTAGCTGACATGCCCTAACCTCTAATTCCACTAACAACCTAGCCCCTAAAGCTAATTCCACTTCCCAACTGACACCCTATCTAGTTACCACTAGCCCACAATGCTCCACAACCAATGGAGATATAAAGGAGTCAGTAGCTCCTGAATCAAACAAAATAGATACTTTGTTACCTTTGATCATACCTGCCGACTCGATGACTATGGCCTGATGCTCAGCCTAGTGGTTGTCAACCACTGTGAATACTTTATGGGACCTACCCATATCACCAACTGTCAGCTCTGAAGTGGCCATCTACTGATTCCCTACCATCTGACCCTGAGGGAAATCCCTTGCCATATGCCCCATGGCTCCACACATAAAGAAAGCACCACATGCCTGAAATTGGGCACCCTGAGGCCTAGAGAAAGCCTGACCTCTTGTCCTACTAGATCCGTTGTACCCACCCCTAGAGGACTGTTGAGTCCTCGCTAGAGGTGTGTACTACACCTGTGCTCTCTGATCACGTCTCTATCCCTGAGTCTGCCACTGCTTAGGCTTGGAGCCCTGCTGATACTGTGGAGGCTTCTACCTCTGGTTCTGTGGTGTCTGTTGCGGAGGAGGGGGTTTGGAGAACCCTTGTGAGTTTCGGTTGTTTCCCTTCCAATGTGGTTTCTAGAATCCATAAGTCTAAGGTGTGGGGTTTCGGTTCTGAAACTGATCCCTATTGTCCTGTGGTCTGACCTGAATTTCCTCGACAATCAGTGCCTTCTCCATGGCAACCTGAAGGCTCTCTGGAGCGAACATCCTAACTGGCCTGGCTATACCGGCATTTAACCCTTTGATGAAGTGGTTTACAAGAAGTTTCTCATCCTTTAGATAATCTACATAAGGCAGCAGCTCAAAGAATTTGCTCTCATACTGGGTTACTGATAAGCCCTTTTGTTGGAGGTCATGAAATTTGTCTATACAATGCTGTCTGAAGTGTTTTGATAGGTAACTCTCGTGGAACCTCTCTATGAATATCTCCCAAGTGAGAGTATCAAGAACTAATCCACATTTGTACTCTTCCTGTCTCCACCAAGTGGAGGCCGACCCTCTCAGCAGATGGACTGCGACATGTGCTTTTAGGTTGCTCTCGTAAGAATGCAATGCAAAGCACCTCTCAAGACTCAAAAGCCATGCCTCAACCTCTACCCCATCGGTAGAACCTCCGAAGGATGGTGGCTAGAGGTGCATGACCTCCCTGATAAGATCCCCTGGATCCCGACGAGCTCTCTCAAAATAAACTGGTTCCAGCATTGGAGGTGGTCCTGGCATGTGCACAGACTCTGGCTCATTTCCACCCTGACTCTCTATAGGAATAGGAGTTGGGCTCCTGCTTCATTCTCTATCAATAGATCTATGACTCCCAGAGTCCTGATTTCTAACTTGAGGGTTCTCTACTAGAATCCTTCCTGAACTATGCCAATAAGATTCTGTATTGCTTCTAAGAGGTTTCAGTTAGGTTCATTTGGCTGTTTGGGAGGTGCTCCTGGGTTCTCTTCTAGAACCAATGCCTCCCTCACTACCTCTTCACGTGCTATGCGCACACGTATAGGACCTCGTTTGCGCTTGCGAGAGTGTTGTCGGAGGCATCCTAAGAGGAAAATAAAGTAAAATAAATAATTAATTTCTTTTCGAATAATATTAATTTCAATTAAATTTAAATGTCTTATAAACAATTTAACAAAAATAATTTAAATAATCTAAGGCGAAACGTAAGTGGAGTAAGGTTCCTAGCGTGGAAACCTTGCTCTGATACCAAATGTAATGCCCAAAATTTAGGGCAAGAATGGAATAATTTTTTTTTTAATAACAACTAAATAACAATAAGTTCGCTAACACGAAACGCACTAACCAGCTTTGGTCCTAACTATGTTTAGAATAAACTTTATCTACTAACTTAAATAACAGAAAATAACTTAAGGTTAACTACGAATTAAAAGGGACTAGCTTATTGTCGCTCAATCTATTTAATTTATAATTAAATATCAACTTCATAATATTTAGTTCATAAACATTCAAGCTATTTAAATTTAAAATAAATATTAACTTTATTAATATTTATATCATGAATGCCTAAATCTATTTAAAATAAAAGTAAATATTAATTTCATTAATATTCACTTCATGAACTTCTCAATCAATTTAAATTTAAAATAAATATTGACTTCACTAATATTTAAACATCTCATCTTAATTAAATTTTAAAATCAAATATTACTTCATTATTATTTGTTTTATAACATCTCAATCTTTCAAAAAATTAAAATTAAATAATTCAGCCCTATATATATATAAATAATATTATATATAGATATATAATAATAATATATATTACACCTAGAAGGGTTTACCCATGCAAACCCTAACCCTTATTTATTCTATAAAATAACCCCTTATTTTATTTTATTATTATTAAACATATTCACCCTAGCCCTAAGCGGCTAGGGTTTTTTTTTGTTTTTCTATTATGCAGGGCTGAAAGAGCAAGGTCGGTAGCCATGGCAGAGGGCGGGGTTGCAGCCGTTCATTTGCGCACGATGCACAGGGGGGAAGGAGGAGGCGGTGGTGTTTCCCATGGGCGTCGCTCACTGTGGGTTACCACAGTGGCGGTGACCACTGTGGTCGCCCACAGTGTCAGCCTTAGGGTCGTCCACTGTGGGAGGTTGCAGTGGCGCCGACCACTATGGTCGCCCACAGTGGTTGGAGCTCGCGCCATCCCCATTGTGTTACACACAGTGGTTCAGCGTGCCGACCACTGTGTTTAACACAGTGGGTCGGGCCGACACCAAGGTCCTTCTTTTTTTATTATTATTATTTTTTATTTAAAACATAATATAATTTGTTATATAATTTTGTTTTTAAAAAAGTTATAATTATATATTTATATATATATAAAAATATGTATATATATTTATATACATATACACACATATATATTTCATTGTATATACATATATATAGCATTTTTATATACATGCAGGCAATAATACCTTATTTTTATTTTGGTGACCAATATTTTGTTTTTAGATAGAAAAATATAAATGGATTAACACTTTCCTAATTCATTCACAGCAAGGGTATTTTTTTTTTAAAACCAAAATACTTTATTGCTAAAATGTAGACGTACTAAATTAACCTTAGATTTATCTCCTGCATAAAGTAACTGACTAAATTAAATTGATTTTATACAACAAATTTAACAAGTTAAAATTATACATTTACTAGCTGAAATATCTATTTAGATACTAACTTTCTGAAATAAATGAAAGAATAATTTCCAGAACTCTATTGTACTATATTGCATTTATAGAAAATAGAACTATCTATTTTATTTTCAACCTACAATATGCATGCAAATCTAATTTATGCCTTTCCTGTTTTATTTTATTTTTAAATGCATAAGAATGGAATAAATTTCCTGCTATTCAATTTATCATAAACACATCAGATATACCAATTTTTTTGACTTTGGAAAAACTAATTTAGGAATACTCATTTCTTTTCTGCAATAAATAAATTTACTGATTCTGCAATTACTACAGCAACTAAATAGATAATAACCTTTTTTTTATTAAAATCTATCAACAACTAAATCTCATATTTTCTACAATTAAAAGGAAGGCAAATTCACAGATAAAAAGGAAATCACAGAATTAAATAAAAATGATTTTTATATTTCAGTGGCTATTGCATGCAATTCAAAGGCATTTCTTTTCAAATAGAAAGATGAATATATCTAGCTTTTTACATTCCAAAAAGTATTTTGCAAAATTCAAAAGATAATTTCCTTATTTAAATAACAAATAACGAAATCCCATGTCTTTATTTTTATTTTACAATTAGACTCTCATTTCAATGAATGAGGATATATTTCTCCTTTTAAAACTAATATTTACAACTGCAAATAATTTTATGCAACAATAACTCCTGCAACCTTTCACTTGTCCTATTATTTTCTCCCGACAATCCTGCATATTAAATCACAACTATGACCATGGAGTGCTCACATCCTAGCCTAGGCTAACTGGTAGCCACCCCCAAGCTCGGAGAACCAAGCCCTAGACGGAAAACAAACATGCAACACAAAAGGACAGATTGCACACAAATACAAACACACACCCATCCCGACTACACTGCACCACACTTTGGTGATGACCTTTTTAAGGGTGGTAGTGGACCAATACCCTAAGGAGAACTACAAGTATGGAAAACATGTAGCCACCTCATGGCACAACAAATACATCAAGAATTGCAACCCCTTATTCCTAATGCCCCCCAAGGCATTCTATCCTTATTTACCTCCTTATGACCCCCATTGCATAAACAGACCATGCAGCAAGGGTCACACAAAAATCCCTTGTGATCGCTCTCATAACGAGAGTCTCTCACTCGAGGGTTGTCACTGCTACCACCCACAAGATCCTCCTCTCTCCCAAGAGTAAGAGGTCTTGAAGGCTCCCAAAAACACATACAAACACAATACAAAAGACCAAATGAAATCCCCAAAAGGACATACAAGGAAACAGATTTCTTACACCAACATATTTTCAAACACATGCAACAAGGAGTCATTTTAAGAAGAACGTAACCAACCTTAATCTGCCCAAAGGTAGGTAAGTATTGTTGAGGATGAGCTACCCAATTCCACGGATCTTCTCCTTCTACCCTTAGCCAAATTTTACTATTCCAAATCTATTCTATTCTTTTCAAAATTTCTCATCTCCAAAAATGGAGAGTGGGTGATTACCCTCAACTTTTCAAATTCTTGCTTAAGAAGCTCATTGTGAGAGTTCTCACAAGTTTCTAAAAACTAAAGAGGAAGGTAAGATATAATGGGAAAGGGAACTCTCATTTCAAAAAGGAAAGTTTACAACTAGGTTCAATCTTCTAATTTCAATTTTCGCACAACTTAGAAAAGTCAACTTTTAGGGTGTCTAAAAGGTCACTTAGGAGTAGAAACTTACCTTAAATTACCCCTAACCCTTAGGTATACCTTATGGGCTTTAGGAAACCCTATTAAACTACCCCTAGGTGTTCATTTAACCCATTTTAAACCCCTCTGAAGTTTATTTTCGGGTCAAGCCTATGTTGACCACCCCAAAGATTCTTTACCCAAGGTATTTATGACATCACGTTACATTATTTGAAAAAGCTATAGTTGAACACTTTCACACCAAGAGACAAAAATAAAAATTCAAACTTAAATCCACACATGTGTCAAGTGACACAAACAAAACACTTTTACAATTTAATACATGAAATCGTCTCTTGTGGATTTTACACAAATCAACTAAATAACACTTAACACACATGCAGCGTATACTATTACGAATGAAATACAACACAAACGGGGTGTTGTCTCTCCAAATAGACAAACCCTGGCTTACGAACATACATAGGTCTAGGTTTGGTTCTCCGTAATATTTCCATGGTCACATGGATAACTTCCTGTGCATCTCAATTTACACATTAGTACTTTCAAATATCCACATATAATATAATTCAAGGGAATAATAATAATACACATCATCACTTGCATACAATTTACATCTGAACAAATTAAATACATCTTTTATCCAAGCAATTTCACATAAGCAATTCATCCTAATTCTCATAAACTTAAACATACATCATAATTCTATTATCATAGTAAAGTCCTGCAAATTCAATAACGACATTTATCACCGCAATTTCATCTTATTCAAAAATCATGTAGTGTTATATCTCATAAAGCATATAAATAAATCATCAATATATAGCAACGTTATGCAAATCCTGAAATCATATAAGTTTTAAATTCCAAAATGCATCAAAATAAAGTATCCATAATAGTCTCAATATAAAAGCCACCGAAATGTCAGACTGAGTCGAGGTGAGGCCTCACATCTGCATAATTAAGATGTAATAGTAAGTTTGAAATTCTATCAAAGTCTTTTGAAGCACTTTACAAGAAACCTGTCAAGTCGGTGAATACAGGAAGCCTATCAAGTCGGTGAATGAAAGAAGTTTGGTTACTCGGTTAAAGTGAAAAAAAAGGAAAGAAGGTTAGTGGAACCGAGTGTATTTAATGTTTTTGACCTAACCTACACGGAGCCTGATAAGACATATTGTGTACTTAAAAGCATTTTTGTGGTCATTTTCAATGCACCAAGTTTTCGAGAGAGCAGAGCAAAGCAAATCTAAGGTGATCAAACCTCCTACAAAGAAAATTCAAGGTATTTACATCAATCTCAACGCATTGTTAAGCTGGTTTACCGATCTTATCAAGTTGCTATTATTTGCTAAGTGTGGAACGTCAGTCGTTTGAAATCCTGAAACCCTAAGGGTTCTTTGTTAGCTTTTATCTGAAATCTAAAATGGTGATCTTTATCCAAGATCCCATTGTTGTCAAGAATGTAGAGAAGCCCTCACTAAAATACTCTTTGACTCCCAAAGTTGCATCTGAATCGGATGACAAAAATGCTTTTTCACTCATCCCGGATAGAGTGTTGTTTGTTGAGGATGTGAGATTCTTCACTGAATGTCATGTTGAAGAACTCGGTCATGTTGAAATTAAAGACACCTATGATGAATTATGCACAGATGGTAAATTAAATAGCAAGTATGAGCACATTAAGATCAAGGGATTAACTGAAGCCCTAACCTATCCCCGTGTGTTCAAACCCCAGTGGGTCAAGTTTTTTCTGAGCAGAGTTCACGATGATTTCATGTGGTTAGAGGAGCAACCGTTTAAGATTACCAAGGAAATCATTCATCTGATTACCAGTTACCTTATTTATGATCATGCCCGAGCCCAAAAGATGATATCACAAAAGGAATTGATCAGTTTAACCAGAGTGGAATCAGATTGCAGAGGATTAAAATTGAACAATGTCATAGATGAAGAGCTAAAATTTGCCATAAGAGTAATAGGTTACTATTTCTTCCAATCAGCAAGGGAAAACGGTGTACCCTGTGCAGCAGTAGACCTAGCATACAAAATTGTGAAAAAGGGAATGAAAATTGATCTATGTGAGGTGTTGATGAAGAACCTATTTGAGAATCTGAACACCATTAGGAAGCCGAAGAAAAACAACTTGGCTAATACACTAAAGTTTGGATCATTACTTGTATGCATGTTTTTCTATTTTGAAAAATTCTTTCCATTAGTCGGTAAAGTTGTTTGGGAACTACACCAACCAATCACGCATCAGATCAATGACTTTATTAAGAAGTTAGGTGATAATTTCAATGATATTATGGATGATTACTTCAGTAAGTTCCAAGAGAAAATACATAACAGGTACCGGATTCCACCCCAGCTAGTGGAGAAATACAAAAATGACATATGTTTTGAAGTTGACACTGATTACTATTATGTGAATGTTGTGGAACCAAGAACTCAATCTTTGTCACCTATGGGATACAAGATTGATTTTGACATCACACAATAGCAAATTGATGCATTTCTTACCTTCCCAAGACATGCTACTGAGCTGAGGTATGGAACCTATGAAGAAGTAAAGGAAAAAATAAAAATGAGCATTGTAGTACCCAAAGCTACAAGAAAGGCAACAAAGATGATAAAGGCATTATCAGAGAAATTTAGAGAAGATTCTTCCTCCACACCTATCAAAGGCACCATTGCCATTACCGAAGAGGAATCTGAAGCCCAAGAGGCAACTATAACATTGAGCACCGAATTGCCTAAGGGAAAAGTGTTGAAGAGAAAGAAATAGGACACATCAAAGGCCTCACCGACTCCACCTCCAAAGCGACCTAACACTAGAGCATCTGCAGCTTCATCGAGTAAGAAAATAAAGAGTGTTACTATTCCCAAGGTAACAAAGACCTACAAGAAATCTACTCAGAGACTCATTTTGGCAAAAGAGTCTAGTGATACCGAATTAAAGGATGCAAGCAAATTTCAGATTGTCAAAAGCAAGAAGGTAAATGTACATAGTGTTGAAAACTTATGTGCTAATTTGAAAGAATATGGAGGATTTGGATCATTTAGATATGTTAAATATGAAACCAGAAATAATGATGAGAAGAGACAAATTGAAGAACCTGTCATCTGCACACTTCTAAAATTCTGGTTGGCTCCATTGGAACTAGCTAAGTCACTTCCAAATAACTTTATTTGCATATTGATAATAGGTGGAAGTATGTAATGGACTCAGAGAAACAGATCAGAGAAAGAAGTCCGATTCATCTCTTTCTTGACATGTCAGTAGCTGAAATAAAAGAACATCTGACAACCTACAACTCAAAGTTTCTTGTCAAATAGAGAGCCTTAAAACTGATGAATGGGTTGTATATTGAAGTTGAAAATGAGACAAAAGCAAAATGGCAGGAAATCTTTAAAATCAAGGATGTTGGTGAGCAAGCTACAGTTGAAATTGTTGATGTCACCAAGCAAGATCCTGATGTTACTGAGCAAGACCCTGCTGACACCATTCAAATAGATGAAGATGTCATGGATACAGAGGCACCAGAATAGGAAATGATAGAAGGCAATGCATATGCAAAACTTGTATCTAGTGAATCAGTCTTGGAACAAGTTCAGCCTTATCCACCGGTCAAACAACCTGTCTCAACCAAAACCCCTCATGACACGGATCAAGGCACCGAAGGTCACAAATCTACAGCAGGAGAAGGTACTACTGAAGAATAGACATCTCAAGCACCTTCTAGCACTACAAATATTGCAACTGAGACACCAAGTACCAAGACACCAAAGGACACTACAGAGGCTAAAGAAACTGATCAAAGTGTTGCCTCTACCGAGCAACCTACCGAGGGTCATCAAGCCTCACAAGCCATTATCTTAGTTCCATCAGTGAAAGGTAAAGAAAAGAAGATGAAAAATCATAGTTTTAAAGTTGATTTGTCAAAATCAATAGTGTTCCCAATGTAGATATATCAAAATTAAAGGGGCAAGCACTCATTGATTTTGGTGAACTATGCAAAGCAAAGGCCGAACAAGAGAAGCAAATGGCAATTCAAAAGAAAAATAAGGTACTTCAGAAGGTGAAAACACTCTTAATAGATATGCTACCTGAAGCTACAGTGTCAACAGATGCAGCCATCCACATTCAACTGGATGAACTCCTAACAAAGATAGAGACATCTGGAGTAGATGCATCAGAGTATTTATGCAAGCTAAAAGACAAAGAGCTTACTGCAAAAATGATAGAAGAGGTACAGAAAGCTATAGCTATTGGCAAAGTTAAACTTGTCAAATTTATTGTTGAGTTGACTCCTCAACTCAAGCACATTCTTTATTTATTTCAAAAACTCTACACATTTTCTTTATTCATTTAAGACATTAAGAATAAAACAGAGGCAATTGAGAAAGAGATCATCGATTTCTCAAATAAGTTGACCACTGAGCCAAATTTAGTTTAGAATTTCTATACAATGTTACAACAGCTCATGGCTCAACAATTGGACCTAAGAAATGAAGAACACAAGATTAGGATGGACATAATGACACTTCAGACATTATTCCTTCCTCATCTTTCATCCGTCCAAGAACAGATCAACCGAGCCACCTCCTTATCTACTACACAAGAGGGAAGCACTCTAGATGGCTTAATATCATTATTGGTTGATATTCAAGCACATAATTCTTTAATGGACAATGTAAAGATTGCACTCTCTCTCACTCTCACCGAAGCACGGACCAAGTACAAATCCATTTTTGACTAGTTACCACCCCCGAATGGTAATTAATTTTTGATGTTTGTCAAAAAGGGGGAGTGATACAGTATTGGGGGAGTGTAGTATTCAAAGTATCAAACAAAAGGAGTATAGTATACAAGGGGAGTATACAGGGGGAGTATACCGAGTAGAGTAAGAAGAGTATCCAAGAGCAGTGAACCGTGCAGTAAACAGAACAATAAGCAAAGAATGAGAACAAATCACCAAGCATGCAAAGTCAGAGTTTTGTACAAGTATATCGATAAGGGGAGTATATATGAATTTACTATTTTATGACTATTGTATATACTGTTAGTATAGTCAAATTTTGCATGTATATAGATTTTTGAGTTATAACTTTGAAAGTAGTTTTTGTCAAACATCTCAACTAATGTCAAAAGGGGAGATTGTTACTACTTATCAAGTTGCCATTAGTTTTATGTTCAAAGTTATTCTATATACTCTAGTTGGTTACTACTACTGAAATATTCAGTCGGTATGAACAGTCCAGTCGGTTATTGAAGAAAGTATTCTCAGAACATAGTATACACTGAGCTGTCTACCGAGTATCATTTCATGTCTGCCAAGCAGCAAAGATGACATGCTGAGTTGTTATACACCGAGTAAAACGTGTTACCAGATTCATTGAACCTGGACATACATATGAAAATGTGTTACAAGATCGAGGAACATCTAATCATTTTCACATTGGAAATTGCACTTAAAGATTGTGTATGATTTTGAGGTCATCTAACCAATGAAATATTTTGCATGGTTATTCATTTGATAAAACATGTTTGTAAGATCAAAGCAATAAAAGAATCATCATCATAAGAGATCTATTTATACAACATGGATTAAGATCAGAAAGATACATGTAGCATGACAGAAAGGAAGATATAGAGATATATGAAGCAAGACATGTAAAAGCACTAAGTGTTACGACTGTTATAGAGACACAGAGGTCACCAAGAAGGATTTCAGAGAACAGTCAAAGAACAGAGTATATAGAAGGGTTTACTGAATTACTATATGGGTTACTAAGGTATGCTATAAGCAAGGTAATCTATTTTGAGCACATAGAATCTGCTATAACATTCCAGATGTAAAGTTGCAGATATTTGTAATTATTTATTGTAATATTTTGAAGTTGCAAGAGAAACCTTTAATAGGGTAAAAGACTCTAATCAAGTCTATAAATTGTAAAGCCTCTAACCAGGTGCAACATTTAGTTTAAGTGTTGTAAAATCCTTTAGCAAGGTAGATCTAATAGATCTTGTTACTCCTAATAGGGTAAGCTATCAGAAATAGCTAAACATGTAGCTCTAACTGAGCACTCTTTATTATTGCAGTAGTGAAGTTGTGGATGCCATCCCCACCATAATTTTTCTCTCTAACCAAGAGTTTCTGCGTAACCAAAATATATGTGTTATGGAGTGAATCATGTATGATTGTTATCTATTTGTTTTAACTTTATATTATGTTACTACACTATTCGGTTTATGCATAATAGTAAAGTTATTATTGAAGAAAAGTTTTGAAGTATTGATTCACCCCTCCCCTCTCAGTACATTAGCTTTCCATATTGGGCCTAACACACCTTGCCATTGTTTGCAAGTGGCCTATTGTACACGCACTACATATAAAGTGCCAAAATTATCATTTTTGGGGGGGTACTTTGATTGAGTGAATTTTGGGGGGTGTCTCTTGTGCTTTTGTGCTCTTGTGTTCCTTCCTTTTTGCTGCTATGGATTCTTCTAAGTTTCCTCTCTTAACTCCTCATAATTATGCTACTTAGAAAATTGATGCATGGAGTAAACTTATGGAAAAAGGACTCACTCATTACATTGATGGAACTATTGTTGCTCCCGCTGATCCTAACGTTGATCTAGTTGGTCACTTGGATTGACTCACTAAAAATATCATGGCAATTGGTACCTTAAGAAAGTATGTATCAAAGGATCTCATTTTTCATATTGAGAAGTGTACTCTAATCAAGGATGCTTGGCAAAAGTTTCAAGACTTGTATGGTCAAGTTGATGAGATTAGGGGATATCAAATTGATAATGATCTCACCATGTTAGATCCCAAGAACTTTGATACTATACAAGATTATGCCACTAAGGAAAATGAGATGAGGGCACAACTCAAAGATTGCGGCATTGATAAGAAGGATACTCAATTGATCTTCAACTTGATAGGCAAGATTCCACAAGAATATGCAACATTTGTTTCTAGTTTCCAAACCCATAGGATGCCAATGGGTTCAAGCTACACAATGCCTACATTTGATGCTTTCAATGAAATGTTGATGATGGAACAAACTAAGTTGATAAGCATGGGCATTCTTAAGGCTTCTAAGGCTCAAGCATTAGTGGAAAATCAAGGGAAAAAAGGAAATCAAGGAAAGGACAACTCAAACAAGAAGAAATGGAAATCAAAGCCTAAGGACAAAGAATCATCTTCTCTACAACAAGGAGATACATCCTCTTTCAAGAGGGATAATTCACCAAAGAGGGAGAAATCTACTTGTGCCTATTGTAAAAAGTTTGGTCATGAGGAGCCTCGTTGCCATTCTAAGAAGATTGATGAGCTCACACATATCATCAAAAAGCATAACATTGATTTACCTAATTTCTACAAGAAGGATGATTCATCAACTTCCACTTCCTCACATTCAAAAGGAAAAGGGAAAGAATTCATGGCTTCTACAAGTGGGAAGACTCACTCTTTTGGGACAAGAAAAGGAAAAGCTCTATGTGTTACTATCAGTCATGATTTAGAGAGATGGCTTCTTGATTCAGGGGCTTCTCATCATATGGCATCTTCGCAGTCTATGTTCTCTACATTTGAGCCTTGCACCATGCCACAGATTTTGATGGGAAATGATACATACATGGATGTAATTGGGAAAGGATCTATTGACATTGGGGATAACTCCTTCAATAATGTGTTGTGTGTACCCCACTTGACAAACAATCTCCTTCCTATCTATCAAATCACACATGGTGCAACTAAGAGAGTTGTGGAGTTTAGACCTGAGTCAATTTTCATTAGAGACTTGGAGACTAGAGCTATCATTGCGACTGGGGTGGTTGATCATGCATCTTGGTTATACTCATTTTCAGATTTTGTTGATGATGATGATTTCACATTTGATGATTCTACACATGATGATCACACTTCTTGTGATTGTTCAGATTTTGAGAACTTTGGGCACTTGAACATGGGGGTTCTCACATGTGACCCCATTCTTGACCCTTGTATTTCATCTCCTCATATTGATATCACATCACCTATTGCACTTGATGATGCGGATAGTGTGATAGTTTTGCCTTCATGTGATTCAATGCAGCAGGATATTCATTATCTTCCAGCTTTAGATTCATGGGATGATTACTTGACAGACATTGCAGGTTTGTTTGTGGAATCCTACATTGCAGATTTGGGAGACATCATTGATGACATTCATCTTCTCTTTGATGAAGATGATCCTTCTTTTATTGTTTCGAGGGCACACTCTGACCCTCTTTTTCATTCTCTACTTGATCATTCTTTTGAGGTTGACATGATTGTGGATATTTATGTATAACAGTTGGAGGAGGTCTCTTAATCTTTTGAGGAGACGTGAGTCTTTGGGAAATGTTCTACATCCATCTCCACTAGATCTTGGAGTGCCTTTTTCAGTAGTGTGGCATAGTTTACCACCTTTGGAGGGGGTATCTTTAAGCATCGACATGGGGACACTTGAGTAGTTTTCAGAGATTCCATTCATCATGAGTTTTCTTCATACATCTTCCCTTCATGATTGGGGAGACTTCATGGATACACCTTTGGTATTGTTTATTCCTAAGGGGAGGAATGTTGTTGGACGTTCCTGGAGCAGTTTCTTCATACATTGAGCTTCTATCATTGGTGCAGATTCCACATTGAGGGGGGGCTTTCTAGCTTCTCTTCTTCTCTCATATGGGGGGGACTTTTTCCTCACATGGGGTTTTGTCCTTCACATACTTCTATGAGAGTTCTTTGTATCTAGTTTTCATCTCTCTTTTGGGGGAGGGTTTTTTCCCGTTGGGTTTTTCTCTCTTTCCCCACTTTGTGAGAGATTTCATTGCATTGGTTTTCATGCATTTGCATTTGTACATGGGTACCTAACATGGCCTAGTAGCCGAGACCCGTCTTGCATTTCTTAGTTGCACTTAAGGGGGGGTGTTGGTGTAAATAATTATTCATCATGGATATTATTACACTTTACTTAAGTTTACTTAGGAAATGCATATCATAGTAGTTTGGGTATGAGACACTTGGGTGTTTGTGCCACATTGGGATAGTGTGTGTAGGAGAATTTCCACCTTTTATGGTGTTGATCTTGTTGTTACACTCCACATTCAGTGGGTGATCCACCTCATGTGGACTATTATATTGTTTCTCCTACCTACCCACACCTATTTCCTACCTACCCTTGTTTCTTATTGAGCCACATGTCATGTTTGTGTGCTCACATATCCATATGACTTGCCTATATAAGTAGGCTCATCTACATTGTATGTAGTTTGAACTATTGATCATTTTCTATTGATGAGAATACAGTTTATTCTTGTCCTATATTGTGTCTCTATTTTGTACATTTCATTGAGCTCTTGATCTTGGCAAAATCTCACAAGGATAATCATGGTCAAAGAAATGAATGCTTGATGAGACCCCTGGGTTAGATGAGGGTTAAGTTAGGAAAAATGTCTCTAACCATGCCACTAAGGGTTAGTTAACCATTAATGGTTTGAAAACTTTGGGGACAAATTTGTAAGAGTCCTTCCAAATTTGGGGGTATTCAACAAGTTAGCTTGTTGAAGGCATAAAGGCTTTGATGCCTTTGGAAGACTTTACTCCAAATTTGAGAAGTGACCTCCTCAAATTTAGGGAAAAGTGATAATTGATGGGTTTAGGCTAATTGATTAGGATTAGATAGGCTCTAGAAGAATTTAGGAAGAGGGTTAGGATGCAAGTGGGAGATGTAGGAAAATGCAAGTGGATGAGGGATAATAGGATTTAATTAAAATAAATTGCTTTATTTCAATTTGGTTGCTAGTTGGGGATTTAAATAAATTAGATTTATTTAATTGGGGTGAACTATTTAATTAAATGTAAATTTAATTAAAAAGTAGAGAGAAGGGATTTAATTAAATAAAATGATTTATTCAATTAAATGATATAAAGGGCTTAAGTGAATTTAAATAAATAAATTGAATATTTTATTTAATTAAATAGAAGAATGTGGGTGATTTAATTAAATTAGATTTACCTAAATAGAGGAATGAGAATAAAATGAACATTAAATATTCATTTAGGAATATGGTCTTTTTTATACGTCTACATTTTGCCCCTCTTTGAAGTGACATGTGTGCACATGTTGATTCAAAGAAAAATGATGTGTCATCAAAATTTGATTATGATCAGTGTGATGTCATGTCGAGATGTTCATGTCGTGCCCCAGATTTGATAAATGATGTTGATAATGCCCCCTCGAGAGACGAATCAAAAATTTGAAAATTTGATTTGAGTTGATAAATTTGATTGCATTTTAAAATTTTGTTTATGTTGAATGTGATAAGTTGATTCATCTCTCGATAATGATGTTTGTTGGGGTTAGAATAGAGATCACGAGCAATTTACGTGCTCATCCACACAACCCTAATGTTCATTTACCCTATAAAAAGGTAAAAGTGATTTATTTTGTCTCATTTGTTCTTGTTGACTTTGGAGAAAGTGACACTTGGAGAAAATGACAAAATGTCAATTCCCTTTTCTTCTCATCGATTCAAGCACGTTCAGAGGTATCGGAGGCCTGCCATGTATGGACCATCGGTAAGTCATCATTTTTGACCCCTTTTTTATTTTTGTTTTGTCATTTTTAGGCATGTTTTTGAATTTTTCCACGTGGATTTAACGGTTTAGTGTGTCGGGTAAAAACCGTAGCGCATACGATAAGAAGTTTAGTGCGTGGGGTTTGATGAACTAGGGTAGCGTCTGGGTAGTTTAGGATAGCACAGAGGTGGGTTAGGGTAGCACATTGAAATAGGTTAGCACATCGGGGGCACAGGGTAGCGTGCAGGGGAAAAAGGGTAGCGTGTAGGATAGACCTAGCACATAGGGTTAACAGAGGCTCACATGGGTAGTGTAGGATAGCGCGTAGGAATGACCTAGCTCATAGGGTTAGGTTCATAGTGTAGGGCTAGGGTAAGATAGCGCATGGCCGAGGGTTAGCACAAAGGGTGTTTTAGGTGGTGTGTTGATGGATTAGGTTAGCGCATAGGTGCAAGTTAGCGTGTAGGGTTAATTTCGTAACGCATGGAGAAGGTTGGATAGAGCATAGCTAGCAGTTTAGCGTGTAGGTAAAATTGTTTAGCGCGGAGGTGGAAAAATAGGATTTGATGAGATGAAGAAAGAGGGGTAGGTGTTTGCCTATTTTTTTCGAGATGGGTGAGAATGTCAGTCTGTGTGTCTGCTATCATTGTGTTGATATTTTGACCAATATGAGTTCCAATATGGTTTGTTTGATACATACTTAATTTTATTTGCAATGTTTCAAGTTGATGTTGATCTGATGTTGATTTGATATGGATGTGTGATCTGAACTTGATTTGATATGCATTATTTCAAGTTGATATGAATGTGAGACTTGAGTTGTTTTTCAAGTTGATATGGATGTGAAACTTGAGTTGTTTTACAAGCTGATATGAGTGTGGAACTTGAGTTGTTTTACAAGTTGATATGAATGTGAAACTTGAGTTTTTTTACAAGTTTGTATGTTTGTAGAACTTGAGTTGTTTTACAAGTTGACATGAATTTGATTTTGATATGAATTGATATGATGAGGAAACTGATGTTGGACATGTTTTGTTTGTGATAGGAGCAACTTGGGGTTGTTCAGTCACAAGAGTGATTTTTGAGACCGTGGTCATTGATACCATGATTGACACAGGAAGACAGGGATATCATTAAGAGGTGTGGCCTATCCTATTTGTTAGAGATCCTCAGTATATCATTAACCAAGGTTTATTGATAGATTTGGCAGAGAAGGGGCATAGTGACACCAACACCTTCCATTTGGTGATAGGTGAGATCACAATGACACCTGAGGAATGCTATCGGATTCTGTGGATTCCCATGGTAGGTGCACTTTTACCCTATGAGCAGACCGAGGAGGGTGGGACAGAGGCCCTTCGTCGGATTCTACAAGATGAGATGATTTGCAGATACAAGATCCCCTGGTAGGAGTTCATTGATTTGGATTATGCTCCTCTACCATCAGTGCTGGCAGGATTCATAGGTGGGTTTTTATGTCCTGACCATAGGTCAAAGGGACTGGTAGTAGGATGGGGGTTGGTCCTAGAGGATATGGTGACATAGGGTCGTTGATTCACATGGGGGTCTGCTATGTTGGCCCACTTATACAGAGATCTGCATCAGGTGGTTTACTTGGGATACAACAATCTATCAGCTAGGGTTACACTGCTACAGGTATGGGTGTGGGAGCATATTCCTGCAGCCAGGTCATTGGCAGAAAGAGATAGGCCTGTTGGGTGTGCTTAGGCATATGGATACCGAGGGATAGTTGTCTAATGTAAGGTGGGCAAACTAGAGAATTGGAGGCAATTGTTAGATGATATCGATACGCTCGTTTGGAGACCATATATGGATTGTGAGGTATGGGTAGAGGATGGGATGGAGATGCCCTATGTCTACATGTCCTGATTTCTGATAGGGTAGATGCTCTTTATGATTGAGAGATTCCTGTACAGCTGAGTGTTGTGGTAGTATGGACGATAGCATGGGGTTCCACAGGGAGCATGTTTGTATGCTCAACGGAGATAGGTTGTACTAGAGTGGGGACCCACTATTGATAGCACGACGGTGGTTTAGGAGTTCTTTCACCTAGTCGACCAAATATGGGACTATGCCTATGGGATAATGGATGCAAGGATGATCGATGAGTTCGCCACACTATTTGCAATGCATGTTGTGGCTAGGATATCAAATCCAGTGGAGGTGATTCCCAGTTTTTATGATGATGAGGATGAGTATCCCGAGAGGCTAGGGAGATCTGGAGAGGATGGAGAGGAGCTGGATGGTGGAGGAGGTGATGGTGGAGGAGGTGACTGAGGTCGGCGAGGGGATATAGGGAGAGGAGATCGAGGGAGGAGATGAGACAGGGGTGGAGATCAATGGAGGAAAGGAGATAGGGGTGGGGATGGTAGTGACAAAGGGATTCGGGTGGAGAGAGTAGTACGATGAGTTGTGGTGGATAGAGGGAGGGGAGGTTTAGCTATTGGAGCTGGGGGTGAGGAGAGGGTAGGAGGGGTGATAGTAGTAGTGGAAGGGATAGATGAGTTTAGACGGTCGTCCTAGAGGAGGAGGTCAGATGTTTTACCCCCACCAGCATCGAGGACAGGGGGAGGGATAGGGGGTACCACTTCACAGGTACCCATCTAGATGTGGATTTTGACACACTAGGATGATGCACAGATTAAATCCCTATAGTTATCAGTGCAACATTTGTAGACATAGTTACTGGCACATCAGTGGCAGATTACACAGTTGACCATGGAGTGGGATACAGTTTTGGAGTGATTGGGTCGAGCTGAGGCTTGATTAGAGACTTTGGAGAGAGTGGCAACGGGTGGCTTGATGAGAGACACCCTGAGAGAGGTGGCTTTGAGATCCAAGGAGGCAAAGTACTACCAAAGGTATTAGAAGGATGCGGTGCCCAGGGAGCATCAAGTTCCTAGTTTCACAGCTTCGAGATCCAGTTGATCCAATCATACTAGGTCAAGGATAGAGAGAAGAGGCATGACAAGGCCACTTGGAGATCCAGGTGCTAGGACATCTATTGTGAGACCATCACCCTCAGGAGATAGTCATACCTAAGAGACATTGTCTCCATTTTATTTTGATTATTTTGTTATATTTGGCACAGACATGACATATTTTGAACATTTGATCATTTTTGAGAGAGAGAGATATATATATATATATATATATATATATATATATATATATATATATATATATATATATATGACACCATTTTCCTTGATCTTCATGTGATGTGCTATGGATGATGATTTCTATATGATTTTGATGTTTCTATGATAATGATGCAATGCTTAGATGTATGTGATTTGATATGCGATGAATATGATATGTTAATGCATTATGTTGTGAGATGTATCTTGAAAATGAGATGTATGATATGATATGTTGTGAGATGTATCTTGAAATTGAGATGTATGATAAGATATGCTGTGAGATGTATCTTGAAAATGAGATGTATGATAAGATATGTTGTGAGATGTATCTTTAAAATGAAATGTATGATATGATATGCTGTGAGATGTATCTTGAAAATAAGATGTATGATATGCTATGAGATGTATCTTGAAAATGAGATGTATGATATGATATGCTGCTAATTATAAAATGATATGCAACTAATTGTAAAATGATATGCAACTAATTGTAAAATGATATGCAACTAATTGAGCATCCTCATTCTTTCGTTTGTCATTCCTGTATAGTCACATGTTTTTGCTTTCTTTGTAGTTATCATCATTGAGCATTGATTTGTTGGGATATGTTGAAAATTTATACAAGCATAATGGTATAATTGAACCATAATGACCTGAGAAAAATTTACATGATTTTTTATTTTGCAATATAGCACAAGCGTCCAGGTATAATTGAACCAAGATGACCTGAGTGCGGCTTGTGTAAAAATAGACAAGATTAAACCATTTGTATGCGCAAAGTTGAATCATGTCTTCAGTGATATGCTTTGAATCACGTCTCGAGACAAGTATTTGCACAGTACAAGTGATCGCCTCACAGACAGAAAACAAAAAAAATATTGGAGTCCCCATGACTTTCTCTAGCTTGATGCATCATTGAGAAAATGTAGAGGATCCAATAGTTCAAAAAGTTCAAGGTAAAAAATAGTCAAAACTTCATGCAAGATGCCAACATTTGATACTTCAGAAAATCATCCATCATGCGTTGTGAATCTTTTTAATTAATCAATGTTTGTTTTTGTGATTGTTGATTAGTTTGCTAGATAGGATGCTCTGAGTTTGCTGCAAGTTTTGATTTAGGATGGAATGTTTGATCAATGTTTCCCCTAGCTAATTTTGTCTCCTGATGTGGATATGTACAGTGATCACCAAGCCATGGTATATGATGAAATGGTATTTGGATTAACAAGGATAGTGACTATGCTAAGTATGTCCTGAAGAATGGTATTTTGATAAAGTGTTGGGCGATGGCCAATAGTGCTTGATTGTGTATATAAAAGTCTTGTGAGTAGAGATAGATAGAGGAGCTATCCTCTCACAATAGCGCCTATTGCTAGGTTTTCACCAGTTGCTTTTATTGTACCTTTTTATTTGCTTTTTCTTGTTTTTTTTATTGTTTTTTATATTTTTGACTTTTCTGTGCATTAGACCGCTCAAGTGTAGTATTTCTTCAGATGGATGTTGTTAGTTGGTTTGTCGAGCACATCTCCTTCTGGAGTTGTTAGTTGATAAGCACCTGATCCATAGACTGATATGATGACATAGGGACCTAACTAGTTAGGTTCAAATTTTCCTTTCTTTTCCCGATCCTATTGATTTCTAGGATTTTCCTTGAGTACTAGATCACCAATTTTAAAAATTATGGGAATGACCTTGTGATTGTAGCTTCTACACATGTGTTGCTGATATGCTTTGAGGTGAGTATAGGCATGTTGGAATTTTTCATCTAGAAGTTCTAGCTCTTACAGTCGGTTGACCCGATACTCTTCATCTAGAATTAGGCCTTTCCAAGAGACTTTGAGAGATGGAATTTCCACCTCCAAGGGTAAAATTGCTTCTGATCCATACACCAATGAATATGGTGTAGCTCCTATAGGTGTGCGGATGCTAGTTTTGTATGCCCAAAGTGCTGGATTGAGTTGCACATGCCAATCTTTGCCTACATCATTCATTGTTTTCTTTAGGATTTTCAATATTGTTTTTTTGGATGCTTCAGCCTGACCATTCCCCTGTGGGTAGTAAGGTGTAGAGAAATGATGTTGTATCTTGAATATGTCACATAGTTCTTGCACATATTGGTTCTTGAAAGGTCGTCCATTATTAGTGATGATGGAACTTGGAATGCCATATCTGTAGATTAGAAAATTAAGAATAAAAGAGGCAATTTGTTTCCCCGTCACTGTGGTCATGGGGACTGCTTCAATCCATTTGGTAAAATATTATGTTGCAATGATAATGAACTTATGTCCATTTGAAGACGAAGGATGTATTTTGCCGACTAAGTCCAGTCCCCACTGGCAAAAGGGCCAGGATGTTGTGAATGGCTGCAATTCCTATGCTGGTGCATGTATAAGATTGCCATGGATTTGGCATTTAGGACATTTCTTTGCAAAATGGTAAGAGTCCTTTTCCATTGTCAGCCAATAATATCCCATTCATAGAAGTTTTTAAGCAAGAGTAGGACCACTTGAATGTGTGCCACAGATGGCTTCATGAAGCTCTTGTAAACCAGAGTCATATTCATTATGATCAAGACAACAAAGAAGAGTACCATCTAGACCTCGATGGACAAAGTGTCAGCAGTGAGAGTATAACAGGCGGCTTGCTGGATAAAGTTATGTTTCTGGTTTTGAGATAGGTCAATGGGTAGGATATTGTTTTTAAGATAGTCGTATATTGGTCTGTATAATGAAGAGTCAGAACCGATCAAGGCATAGATAACATGGGATTCAGAATTGTCATAGGTTGGGGAGAACAGTTACTCTACCAGAAACTCATAACAACATTGTTGCTCTTGAATTTGTAGTAGTGAAGCGATAGTAGCCATTGCATCAGCTGCTCTGTTTTCCAACCTTGGTATTTGCTTGAAGGTGATGTGTACAAAATATTGTTTGAAATCATCCACCATTCATTTGTATGGTAGCAGCTTGTCCTCCTTTGTCTGATAGTCATTGTTGATCTGATTGATGACTAGTTGTGAATCTCCATAGACTTTTAAATCTATGATTTTCCATTCCATGGCCATTTTGATCCCTGTAACTAGTGCCTCATATTCAGCAATGTTATTTGTGCATGGAAACATGAGCCTATATGATCTGGGTATGGTGTGCCCATCAAGAGTGCTGAACAGAATGCCAGCACCTTAGCCATGTTGAGTATAGGATCCATCAAAATATAGGGTCCATTGTTTGGTGGAAATAACAAGAACATCCTTATCCAAAAATTTGATCTCCATTAGTTGTTTTCTAGGTAGCGGTGCTTTAGCTAGTTGATCTACAATTACTTGTCCTTTGATAGCTCATCGCTCTATGTAGTGGATATCAAATTCATTGAGAATGATGACCCATTTAGCCAATCTACCTGTAAGAGCTTCTTTGCTGAGTAATTATTTTAGAGGATCAATCTTTGCTACGAGCTTGATTGTATGTGCTAGCATGTAGTGCCAGAACTTTTGAGAAGCAAATACCACTGTTAGAAAAGCCTTTTCAATGAATGTATAGTTGAGTTCATATCCGTTTAATATTTTGCTAATGTAATAGATAGATCGTTCCTTGCCTTGTTGATCTTCTTGTGCTAATAATGCCCCTAGTGATATATCTATTGTTGAAATATTGAGAATGAGTGGCTTCCCTGCTATTGGCGGTACCAGACCTAGTGGGTTCATTAGGTATTGCTTGATTTGATAGAATGATTTTGCACATTTGGCTTCCCATCTGAATGGTACATTTTTATGTAGCAAATGGCTGAATGGAAGACTTATATCTGCTAGTTGAGCAATAAATTGCCTGATTGACTAGAGCCGTCCTTGTAGAGATCTGAGTTGGCTGATGTTCTTTGGTGGTGACATCTCTATTATGGCTTGTACCTTTGCTGGATCCACTTCAATACCCTTTGTTGAAACCATGTAGCCTAATAATTTTCCTGATGTTACCCTGAAGACATACTTCTTAGGGTTGAGCCTGACTTGGAATTTATCCAATCTATCAAAAATATTTTCTAAGATGTTTAGATGTTCTGCTCGGGTAAATGATTTAGCTAGTAAATCATCCACATAGTCCTCCATGAAGGTATACATCATGTCATGAAAGATTGTTGTCATTGCTTTTTGATAAGTTGCCCCATCATTCTTTAATCCAAATGGCATGACATTCCAACAATACGTTCCCCAAGGACAGGTAAATGTTGTTCTATCTTGATCCTTTGGGGCTATCTTGATTTGATTATAGCCCAAAAAACCATCCATTAGTGATAGCAGTGTATGGCTTACTGTGAGGTCTACAATTATGTTGATACTGGGCAAAGGAAAATCATCCTTTGGATGGGCTTTGTTGACATCTCTAAAATTGGTGCGTATCCTGATGCTACCATTTGGTTTTGATACTGGTATGATGTTGGAAATCCATTCAGCATAGTCAATAGGTTGAATAAATCTGATGTCTAACAATTTCTTCAGCTCAACTTTGACCATGAGTGCTACATGTGGATTCATCTTTCTCAATTTTTGCTTGACTGGCTTAGCTCTTGGAGCAATGGACAAGTGATGCATGATTAACTGTGGGTTAATCCCGGGCATATCTGCATATGACCAAGCAAAGTTGATTTTCTTTTCTTTGAAAAATTGGACAAACTCTAATTTTTCTTCCTCTAGCAAAGATTCTGCAAGGTGTATGTTTTTGGCTGCTTTTGTTGTACCAATATTGATTGATTGAGTGGGCTCAATCAATATGGGTGATCACTCCTAATAATGTTTGGGAAGAGTGTCAAGTCTCCCATCTTTAGGTGCCTAAAAAGGTTTTCACTCTCTGAGGCATCCTTTATTTTTACTTTTTTGTGATCTAGTGCTGCCATTGACTGGTTTTCAGCAGTAGATCCCTTATTTCATTCATTTTTACGACTGAGAGACTTGACACTTCCCTGATTGTAGATGTTGTTACTTTGTTCACCGGTAGAGTCTATTTCTGGGTTGACGGTACACAAGTAATGGATAATGGATTCATCATTTGGGAAAATTGTTATGTCATGATTTTTAGGTTCATCCTAGTCTATGAGGTTAGGAAATATAAGTGGTAAAGAGTCATTGGGTGGATCAAGATCAGTTGCCATAAGTGTCAGGATGGAGGTATCATCGTGGTTGGCCAGGATATTAAAAAAGTTAATGATTTTTTCGAGGTCTTCGATGGTATCATCTTCTGTGTAGACTTTCTCATAATGTAGCTGCTCATTTTCCTTTGCATCATAGATATTCTGTGGATCAAATTCAAGTAGTCTAGGCTCTATGCCTTGTTCTTCTTGAGAAATGGGTGTATGACTATCATTTTCAGCAATATCTTTAGTAACATTGGAACAGCTGCCCCATTCATATTCATTTGAATCAGTCTCAAAGGTATTATCCCAGATTCTGGTAGTGCTATGGACTGGTATGTTGTAGGGTAAAAACAGGTCTTTAATGATTGATATGAGCCTGATAGTTTTCTTTGATTTTGTATCTGATCCTGCTTCTACTTTTTGCATTTGCTCATATATTGTCTCTCCTCGGGGAGTAATGATGTTAAAGGGGAGTGATTCTTCTTTGTTGGAAACTAGTTCTTGAATATGATGCACTTCTGCAATAGGTGCTTCCTTGTTTTGATTGATGGGCTTCTCTTGATGTTGCTTTTTTTCTTGATATTCACATTCCTTGCGTATTGTTTCTGCTGACTCAAATAGTGCCTCTTGCCATGAGTTCTCCTTATATTTCTTCTTTGCCTTCCATTAAGGTTTTTGGTATTTTCTTGGTGTCTTCCTTGGTGGTAGAGTGTGTTCATAGCCCAATCCTGTTTTATTTTTATAGAATTGTGAAGGAGGGTCTAATGGTTCTATGATGCCTTCCTGATGTTTGCCGATAGGTCCTTTGCCATTGTATCCCATTTGTTGCGTGATCAAGTAGCCTTTTTCATACAGGTGTGTTGGTATAGCTACTTCCATAGTAGTCACTCTGTCTTCTTCCTCATCCTTGTATAGCCAACTAAGGATGTCTTTTTCCTCTGATTCATGTGCTAGAGTGCCTAGTTGGATAAATTTGCCATCAAACTTGGTGATGGGTTGTGTTGCTTTATGTGTTGATGTTGTAGGTAATCCATGAGATTTAGACAATGCTGGTAAGTTGGCTAAACACAAAGGTTCCAAAGAGTATTCTCCCATGCCTTGATCTTTAATTTTCATTTTCTGCTTGAAATCCATAGATAGTGATTTAGACTTTTCTTAATGAAGATCTAGTGCTAAGGAACTTTATTTTTCTCTATTACGTGGAACCAAGCTGTCTTGGGCTTCCCCCATAGAATTACAATGTTGAAAAGGGTTATGATCTACTGATATAGAAATCTCCTATCCATTGTAAGGGAACTTAACACACTGGTGATAAGTAGAAGGTATTGCTTGCATTTCATGTATCCAAGGTCAACCCAATAAGATATTATATGTGAGGTCTATGTCTAAGACTTGGCACATAGTGTCCTTTTGTATTGGTCCTACTTGAATTGGCAACATTACTATTCCTTTGGATGATCTTTCTTCATCATCATATGCTTTGATAGTGATCTTTTTGCGTGGATCAATAGATTTCTCAGAGAATCCTAATGCACAGATAATTTTCAAGGTACATATATTGAGTCTAGCTCCTCCATCTATAAATACTCTTTTGACTTGATGCTTATAGACTAAGACTTCAATGTGGAGTGGAGTATTGTGTGGATGGCTCAATGAGATATTATCATGCTCAGAAAAAGGTAAGGTTATGAGGCCCTGTCATGTGAGCTACCATGGCTTGGAATTTGTCAGCGTCCAGATCTTGAGGTACATTTGTTTCCAATAGGGCTTGTTCCAAGATGTCTGTGTGTTTTGGCAAAAGTTTTAGCAACTCCAATATAGATATTTGAGCAGGAGTTTTGCACAGCTAACTAACTAGATCATATTGAATCTTGGGTATGGTGTTTTTTGTTGACGTATGCCCCTTCAAGACATATTTTTGAGCTCTGGTGGTTACATTGACGGATTCATGTTCACGCTTGTCTTTGATTGTAATGACATTTACTTGATTGTCCTCCATTGATATATGATTGATGGTGTTATTGTATATGTGTTTGATACGAGCTCCACGTGTATCATTTGAGGTTGAAGCTCCATCCTTGTTGTAGTTTGGGAGAGGATTCTTAAAGGCTCCATGGTCAGCATTTGTCTTGAGACCATCGACTATTAAATCACCTCTATCAATCATGTCTTGAACGATGTTTTTCAGTCTCATGCAATCATTTGTTTGATGACCTTTGTTTCGATAAAAATCACAAAAGTGTGAGTCATTCCACTAGGGTGGTTTGATTTGTGGTTCAAAGTTATTGATTGCTGGTAGGGAGATAATTTTGTTTGCTAGGAGTTCTCTGAATGCTGACTCCAATGATTTCCCTAGTGGTGTGTAGACGTGTTTTGGAAAGTTGTTGGTGTTACCTCGTGAGTTTCTATTAGGTCCTCGATTGGTGTTATTGTCTTGGGCATTGTTGATGTTGTTAAGATGATCTTGGTTGTTATTTGGTGCATAAGTGTTAGTACCTTGGTTAGCACCCTTTTGATTCTTGGTAGCCTGAGGATTACCCAATAAAGATAACACTGGTTGCTTGGATTTCGTATCAATAGGATCGTTTCCCCCTTCATTTCCAGTGTTTTTGTTTTGGGTCCAGAACTTGGATTTGTCTAAGTTGTTACTATTTTGGTTATTGTAATTAAATGAATTTGTCCGTTCTTTAAAAAATTTCAATGTTCCTTTCTTAACACATGCCTCCTCTACTTGGATGCCATTCTCAATCAATTTAGCAAAAGATGGTATGCATTGGAGTTTGAGTCTATAACTCATCTCGCTATTTAAATTGTTGATGAAAATTTCCATCTTTTCCTTTTTAGGCATGTCTCGAGGATATCTTGAGACCATTCATTACCAACGTTGAAGGAACACCATGAATGTTTCATTGTTCTTTTGTTTGGTATTGTAGACATCTAGCATGGTGATGGCATGTTGAATGTTGTAGGAATATTGAGTTATAAATTTGTTGACTAACTCATCAAAGGATCTAACAGGAGGTGTGATTTTGGATAACCATTCCATTGTTTGCCCTCCCAAGCTTCTTGGGAATAATCTCATTAAATAAGTGTCATCATGGGCAAATTCAAGACTCATGGTATAGAATTCCCAGACATGATCATGAGGATCACTTTTCCCATCATATTTTTCAAATTCAGGAACATCTGAATTTGGGGGAAAAGGTACCATGTTTAACCGCCTATCAAAAGGATAAGGACAAATTTCATTTAAGGTATACCGTACTGTTGTCCCTTGTTGCATGTCTTGTATTTGTCATTGCAACATTTGCATTTGTTGAGTAAGAGAAACCAAAGGTGCATTATTTTGTCGAGGGAAGAGTTCTTCCCTTGCATTGTTTCTAGTTTGGAACAGTGTGTGCAGCGATATGTTTTGGTCAGGGATGTTTTGCTCGGGTAAATTCTGCTCAGGTATGTTTTGCTCATAGTCACATAATTCCTCCCCTCTTTTTTATTCTTGATAATCATAATGTTGAGACCTTGTTCTAAATATGTCAGTATCGAAGTCTTCAGGGAGTTTAACTCCTTTGCTTGTGAGCATGAGTAGATATTTTTCCTTGTCATTTTCCATGAGCCTTTCCACAAGTTTTTGAAATGAAGTGCTTTCTTGACACTCTTGGAGAAGTTCCTCAGAAATTTTGGTGTCTTCTAGATTTGGACATTCGAAAGGATTTGACAATCTTCGATCCATGCTGGACTCTGGTTGTGTTT
This sequence comes from Cryptomeria japonica, assembly GCF_030272615.1. NCBI lineage: Eukaryota > Viridiplantae > Streptophyta > Pinopsida > Cupressales > Cupressaceae > Cryptomeria > Cryptomeria japonica. Next base: position 430,063,084 of record NC_081412.1, on the reverse strand, counting down.
CACTTTTTTGTTTCATTGAGAGCGAGTAACAACTGGCATCTATTAAAAACTTTCTATGACAAAGGGAAAGAACTCCTCTTTGATGTTTTTCTCAGGGGTTGGTGGTTCAAATCGAGGTATTTTGTAATTGATGCACACTTCGAGGAAGAAAGCTGGATTGATTTTTCCTCCTTTATTCAGGCATTGACTGAATGCTGATTTTTGATAGAATGCTCTACTCCTCAATGGTTCCTTCTCAAATTCATTTATTTTGTCTTGAAGATACAAGTGCATATGACAGAGGAATGTTCGATGAGATTTGAAGAGTTGATGATTGATGTATAAAAATCTATTCCGTTTGGCAAGTTTCAAAGAACTGGGTTGGTGTTTCCTTAACTTAGTGTTATGGTAAATACTCTTTCTTCTCAGAATATGAGGATTAGTCATGCACAAGTTATCAATAGTTTCCTTTGATTTGTTTTGGATTCAAGATATCTTGTTTGGAAACTTAAGTTTTACTTTATCAAATGAAGGTTTAGATGCCCCCTCATGACAAAGCGTGTCAAATGATATGGAATAAGAGCTTTCCCGATATGGAAACTCGATTTGACAACTTGAAGTTTGAAACAAGTATGTTTTTGGATAAAAATCCATTTGATTGAAGGACCTTTTGATATGTGTGATGATGATTCCTGATTTTGATAGGAGAGATGTGTTTTATCTTGCGACTAGTTTTCAGCTTTGGATAGCTTGTTTTATGGAAAACTTGCTTTTGGAGTAGTTTTGATACTTTGATTTGACTCTCTGTTTAATGAAGTTCAAGCTAAGGAAAGAAAGCTTCCTAAATTGTTTTTAGAATTTTCAAAAATAGCTTCTGTTTTGCCCCATGTTTTCTCAATTTCTGCTATGCGCTCAGCTAGAAACCAAATGCGCTATTGAATTTCCTCAATGTGCTAGAGAACAGACTCCACACACTAAGCTACCCTTTGTGACGCACTAACTAGATGTTTTGAATTTGTTTTGGTCTAAAAGGTTATGCGCTAATATGGGCTGCCAATAAGCTAACTTAAGGTCTCAATGCGCTAATTCTCGATCTCTAAGTGTTATGTTGTTGCTTCAATGTGCTAGACTATTTCTAGAAAGCGCTAAGTTTAAAATTCTAACTTTGGATTTGATGGTGTGCTAAAGTTCAGAATAAATGTGCTAAGTTGAAGCTTGAGTGTGCTAAAGGATGATTTTGAAGCACTAAGAATTTTCTCTTACACGCTAGACTACCCTAATAGTTTGACTTGGTGGTTTTCTGCAATTTTTGAACTTTGTTTTTAATGATTATGGATAATTTTCTGAAGTAATAAATGAAAGCACAACACAAAAGAGATAACCATTTTGCTTAGTCTAAACAATGAGTGTATGTTCTGTGAGGATGTGTTCAAATCCCCAGTGTTTTAACAGGTTTCAAATACAAGAAAATACACTTCAGTCAAAATCTTTATTCAAGGGTCATAAGTAATACCATAGCCCACTAGTCTCGATACTCCGTCAGCTCAAACAACCTTGTCACCCCCTAGGGGGCACCCATTTTTTTGCCTTTTGCTAGAAATTAACCCAAAGTGAATTGCTTCACAATTGATTAGTTATCTTGGGAGATATATGGTGAGTGATCTTGGGGGAAGATTCTTCCCCACCCTTTCATTATGATATTACAAATGTTTGGATACTAACTCAGCTCAAAGTTTCTAATGCTAAAGTTCATAATCAAGCTTCCCGTTTAGCTGTTAGTGATAAACTCCCTCAGGAGGCTTCTCAACCTTTAGAACAAAGGCTTTACGTATCTCAAGGATACTGGTGGAAGGATAATCACTGTGGGCAATCATTGAAAAGGACTTTCATCACTTTCCACTTTTGATTATAGTGGGTTGGAATAATTAGTGTCAAAGTCATTCCCCACTTAGGTCGTTTCCCTCACACCGGCCAAAAAATGGCTTTGAGAGTTTTTCAACTACTCTGGAGGGCAGGCCTACTAAAGGATTTAATGCAATAAACACTGAAAGCATAAGAGTGGTCTGGCTTTTTGATCACCTAGTTAAGGGGAGAGCATATTCCTTCCACTTTCGTAGCAAAGCAAACAAGTGTTCTTTTTAACCTTTTATTGCAATGATTTGGTAAAATATATATGGAGATGTTGCTCCAAAAAAACATGGTGTTTATTTTACTTCTTCAAATCAATGATTATCTGATCTAGGAAAATAACTTGGTCAACAAAGAAAACTTCGATTTGGCGTCAACAAAATAAAATCGGCAAAAGGGGAAGAACTTCCCTCTTTAACTTGAATAAAACAGGACAAGTGTGAATCTTTTACTTTGCAAAAGTTGAAGTTGATCCTTTTATGCACCAAAGGATGGCGAGGTTCTTTTTAAAGCTCTTTTTGCAAAAATAGAAAGACTATCTTGTTTCTTTTAATAACCCAAAATGGAAGTTTTTCTCCTATGAAAGCAAGAAAGATTTTGATTGTTGTTCTTTTTATTTGCCCAAAATAAAGGTAGTTCAATTTTATTTAAACAAGAAAAGAAAGAAATTTGAATCTTAGCTAACTTAGAAAAGTTAGTAAAATTTAAACTACTTTAACTCTAGCCTAAATAGAATAGATTCAAAACCTACAATCAAAATGTTAGTAGCCTGCAGAAAACCAGTCAATTAGTTAGCAAAAAGGTGAGTTCCGTGGACTTCCACAAGTCTAAATTTTGATTTTTGTTACAAATTAATTTTTTATTTGTTGTCTATGATGCACTACAGAAAAGACTGTATGTGCTATAGGATAACCGTGATGCACTATCAGACAGACCGGAAGCATTGTACTGTTTTCCAAAAAAGATGTTCTATTAAGTTCCTGTGCCAAGCCCTACAGGAAAAATGTTAAAAATTCTATACGCTAAGGGATGGTTTTTACGTGCTAGGAAATGAGTCCCACGTGCCAAATAGTGTACCGGATGTGCTATAATATTAACCAGATGTGCTAAGGGATGTTCCCCATGTGCTAATTCTTTTTTTCCCGCGTACCTGCAAAAGTGGTTAGATTCAAAAACCGATTTGATTTATGGGGTTATGCCCCATGGTGGGCACCAGAAATGTATGCAGGAACAACGGTTCAATGAAACTCAAAATGTGGAAATATTTCAAAGGACTTGTCCACACACCCATGGGACTCTTGGTGCAAGTTATGGAGTCATGAGGAATGACTCAACTTCCCAAGGTGGGTTCCATGGTTCTCTATCTCACAGGGTCCCTCAAGCCAATGCCTTTGCTCTTAGATTACTGAGCAAAGTGACTTAGGGATGACGAATGCAAGAATGAGGGATGCTTTAGATTAATTTTAACATGAATGCATCCTATTTATTCACAATTATATCAAATGAGTTAAACTAGATTATAAGATGACAAGATTAGTAACAATATTATCCTAACATGATATACTAGTTATATGATTTAAGCTAGTGATAATAGAAATGCTCTAAAATGATTATTAGATTAATTCCTATTACAAAGAGAGGCTAGATGTATGCTAAAATTGAGTATAAGTATGATGCTTAAATCTTGGATGATCTTTGAAATGGAGGAATGAGATCTCTATTTATAGGAAAAATAGGGCAATGGATGGTCAGGATTGAAAGTTATCAATCCATGTTTGTAATTTCCACCAATGAAATGGTGACAATTGTCAACATAAGACTAGTTGAGAGGAGAGGTAAGAAGCATTAAATGCTTGAGAATACCTCATGGTTACCTTATAAGGTAAGGGTTAAGGTTAGGTTAGGGTTATCCAATGGATAAAGCTTTTACCCAAGGGGTAAACTCTTGTTCAAAGGTTAAAGGGATAACCATGGTCAAAGCAATGAATGCTTGATGAGACCCCTGGGTTAGATGAGGGTTAAGATAGGCAAAAAGTCTCTAACCATGCCACTAAGGGTTAGTTAACCATTAATGGTTTGAAGACTTTAGGGACAAATTTGTAAGAGTCCTTCCAAATTTGGGGGTATTCAACAAGTTAGCTTGTTGAAGGCATAAAGGCTTTAATGCTTTTGGAAGACTTTACTCCAAATTTGAGAAGTGACCTCCTCAAATTTAGGGAAAAGGGATAATTGATGGGTTTAGGCTAATTGATTAGGATTAGATAGGCTCTAGAATAACTTAGGAAGAGGGTTAGGATGCAAGTGGGAGATGTAGGAAAATGCAAGTGGATGAGGGATAATAGGATTTAATTAAAATAAATTGCTTTATTCTAATTTGGTTGCAAATTGGGGATTTAAATAAACTAAATTTATTTAATTGGGGTGAACTATTTAATTAAATGTAAATTTAATTAAAAAGTAGAGAGAAGGGATTTAATTAAATAAAATGATTTATTCAATTAAGTTATATAAAAGGCTTAAGTGAATTTAAATAAATAAATTAAATAATTTATTTAATTAAATAGAAGAATGTGGGTGATTTATTTAAATTAGATTTAACTAAATAGAGGAATGAGAATAAAATGAACATTAAATATTCATTTAGGAATATGGTCCTTTTTATACGTCTATAGGTTCAGGTCTAAGTATTCTCCTACACACACAATCCAACCTTGGATTGGTTCAGTCCACTCCCAGAGTCCTTCTGCACTCCTACTTTCTCAATTCTGAGACCAAGCACATGGGCATGCTTGGCCTAGGGTATGGTGTGGAACCTAAGTGCTGACACTTCCCAGGCTACAACTACCAGAGTCCTAACGTACATTTCCCTAACTTGAACTCCCCAAATGGGTGTTGTGGTCCAATGCAAGAATCTCAAGTTAGAGCCATCACTGGATGAAACCCTGATTTCACTTTATCCTGGCTGTC